>NC_142615.1:45545977-45845977 GCF_059453375.1 Lepisosteus platostomus | reverse complement strand
ACCCAGACACTAACAGACACACACCTGCACAATGACAGACAGATCACACTGACAGACATACATTCACACACTGACAAACACCACACACTCACAAGCACCATAAACTCACATACACTCTACAAACACTTATACTTATAATAACAGTAATGCTATCACTAAAACTAACACTACTGCTACTGTTAATACTGTAACAGTAACTCTATAATTAAATTTAATCTTAACATTAATATGACCATTAAAACTAAAACTATCAGTAGCGCTATCATCATTAATACTCACATGAACACTAGCATTAGTATTAAAACTACCAGTTGTACTCTCACTAATATTAACATAAATACACTAGCATTAGTATTAGTTGCTGTCCGTGACGTCACACCACACTTTGTGACGAAGGCGAGACATCTAGCCAGGCACAGTGACCTGCCGCGTGTCGCCATGGTTACCATACTTATGATTTGTAAACAAATGGAAAATGCATTTAAACTGTTACTTACACAAATTTATTAACTTTGAATATAATTTTCTAGCTCTACGATACAATTCCTAAATAATAATTTGAACAAATCATTCTTTAATTTCAGATTGAACATTATTAACACTAAACGCATGTTAATTAATAAATATTGACTCTTTTTTAGATTTTAAAATGGGTCAAGAACGGGAAAAGAATCAGTGCTCACCAATCGGTGAACTTAATCGATTATTCTACGTTTTTTTAGTTGAATTAATTGCTTGTCGTTAGATAAGTGATCAATAACTCTCCTCGTGCGCTCTGCGCGTCTCCCGCGGTCTCGCTCTCCGATTCCGGCGCTCTGCCTGGTGTCTGTGACGTCACAGCGCTCTTTCTGACAGAGCAGAGTGCGTCTCCGCTGGAGGAGACTCCTGTCCGGAGCCCGGGGGGCTTTTCTTACAGATATAACATCCCCAAAAACAAAACACACCGGGCTATCAAGAGAAGCGATTCATAACAGCAGGAGGAGGAGAATGACAAACCGAGAAATGAAATTCATTAAACACTAACTGAAAAAAAATGTTTACTTCACAGAATAATGCGTTATAAAGCATACTCCTGTGGAGCAGAAGAGAAAGAGAAGGAGCACAGGTCTCTATAACAAGTGCTTTTAAGCGTTTTAAACGAATCTCCATAGAATAGAAGCCAGGAGGATCAGACTCCTGATCCTGGAGGTTGAAGAGCAGCTCTCGGTTTTATTTTCACTCGATCTCTCAGTTCCTCTGTGGGTTTGATGATTTAATTAACTGTATAACTGTTATCAGACTCTGTTTAACTGTATATTTATAAGACTGTCTGCGAGAGATGTGTATGAGACGCTGAATCCCAGCAGAGCAGAGCCTCTTGTGTGTGGAATCACACACAGACAGGTCTTCTGTGTGATCTGAGTCCCACTGCTCAGAGCTACAGACTGGTCAACTGGTCACTATTGTAGACACGACCATCAGTCTGCTGCTGTTGATAATCATATTACACTTATAAGAGTGGCAATACTGCTGTTCATTAAATAAGTAAAAATAATAATAAGAGATAATCACATATTGCTCAATTGTCAGTCAAACACTTCTGACAGATAGGTTTATTCCATGCTGAAAAATAGAAGAAAAATAACACAATGTTTTGGCCGTGGAGCCTTCTTCGGGTGTAAGAGAGACAGGGCAGTAGGCAAAGGTAAAGTAGTGGGAGAACAAAGGCTGGGAGGGAGGAGGAGTGAGAGGCAGGAGCAGGGGACAGAAAGAGAGGCCAATCAAGAGGTGTGAAGTCAGAATAGATGTAGAGAGGTGTAACAGAAAGAGGGTCTTGGAACAGCTGTGAAGAGACGGAATGCTGGTTTAGTGAGAGAAGCGGGCAAGTGGCCCAGGGAGGAAGAGATTTAATCTGTTTCTCTACTGTGCATGTTTAAATCCACTTAATATTGAATATTAATATGGAATTTTACAACTAAGGCTAAATTTTGGTAGCTGAAACAGAAGTACTGTATAGTACAATTTTGTTTTGATTTGAACCGATGTTTGCACCTCAATAATCCATTCGTCATTGAAAGAAGAAAAGGCAGATGTGTTTTGAATCTCACGATGATCCTGTTCTCAATCCAAAAGAAAGGTTTAATGTGATTCCACTAGAAAAAAAGAGTCAATTTCTATATCTAATGATGTCCCTCAAACATTTTGTAATATCTCTGGGAGTGTATAGAGTAGAAGCCTGGTTAACTGCTTAAATTCAAACTAAACAGGACTATGGGAATGAGATTTGATTTCGAACTGGGATTTAAATAAATAAGAACGCTGCACTACATTGTGCTTTATGTAAGACAAAAGGTGGGCTTCCTGTGTTTTCGATAACTCAGCTGTAAGAGCGGAGGAATATAGTGGAAACAGCTGGGAACTCTTTGTTCTCTGGTTTGAATCTGGCTGGAAGAAAGATGTTTTTTATGTTCTTTAATCAAAAAGTGAAAATTTGTCATTCACTTAGTTGTCCAACGAAAGCTGAGTAAACGGTGAAGCAGAGCCTCTTGTTCTGAATTCTGATTTTCTAGGCTTGTAGACTCCTCACTCTTCCTAAAACAAAGTGCCGCAGATAAAGATACAGTAGTTGTCGGGAGTTAAGTTCAGTGGTAGAGCATATACAGTACAGTACCTCGCATGTATGTGGCTGTTTTCAACCACCGGCGTCTCCACTCTGGATTTCTTCCTAAGAGCGATATCTTTCCTTACTTGTGTGTGAATTTCAGCGCGACACATAAACCCTTTGTCTGTTTTATAAATATTCTATTTTAAATCAGTTAAAACAAAAAAAGAACTAATTACATACACGTAGAAAACACATGTATCTAATTTGAAAATGTGGGCAATGTATTACTAGTTGTGGAGCTGAGCTCACAGTAGAGCAGTTGATATTGTTAAACCACGTATTGTTTTTAAATTATGCCACTAAACACTGACACGGTGTTTGTGCAGTCCTACCCAAGCTTTCTATCGAGTGGATGAGTCTCCTGTTCCATCTCCAATTCTTTCCGCACATTTCACCTGTTTCACCACCTTTATCATTAGATTATAGCCACTAATACGAGAATACTGTTCTGAAAGACTGTCTTAAATAATAATGTTGAAAAGGGTAATGATAAGAGTTTTTTTCATTAAGGTAACCATACATTTGCCTGTATAGTACAACTTCTTATCTGTATCCGCAAATCCCCAATATTAATGCTGTCTCCTGAGAAACACAAGTGTAGAGTCAAATCATATTAAATAATACAACAAATCTATTCAATTAACACCCCTATGTGACAGAACACATTTAAGACTTACACCCCTTTAAATATGTATTTCCTTCATTTCAGTTCTCTCCCCGGGATACCTGAAAATTCATTATAGTATAATAAAGTCTGTGCATGCATTACCTGTAATACAGCTACTAATACAGATAGCATTAAACTTCATTATTACGATATTACACTTTTATTAATAAAATATGTATTGATAAAATTCCTTGTGAATAATTGTAGTGTCTGGAAAGCAATTGTTCATTACTTAATGACGATATTATTTCCACTACATTCAGGACAGTTCCAATGTAATCTATTGTTCTGCTTAGTCTGCTTAGTCTCCTACTTTAGTAATGTCTAATGGGCAGCAGCTGTTATTTTAGGTTCGTTGCAATTGAGAACAGGTTTTCTACAGAGCTGCTGACAAATTTCAGCAGCCAGTTTGTTGCAACTGACCCGTTGTAGCTACCAATCAGCAGCAAGGAGAAACAAACATTAGTTTTGCCTTTTTTTATAAAAAAAAAGGAAAACCGAGAAGTAGTTTATGTGGTAATTTCAGGTACAATGTATGAACTAAAGTTAACTAGTCCCACAGTAATGCGTGGGATCCTATCAACAGAAAAAAAAAATAGTTGTAAACCAAAAACACAACAAACACAAAACGAGAAGTCTTCCGGGAACCTAGGTAAATCCCTGTAGTAGTCTAGCAACTATAAAAAAACAACCAAATGCAACAACTTTAAAAGAAAAAGAACATTAAAAACAAATCTGGGGAACAGCAAAAACACAGAATCTAATGCGAGAGCTTTATCAAGTCTTAAGTGCTCCTCTCGTCTCAGTAGACCTCTCATATATTTGTGTACAGGTCAGCTGGAGGTACACAGCTGATGGTAATTTAAGTAGGGAGCTGCGTCAGCATGCGTGGGTTGCAAATGGAAAAGTATAGGTTTATTCCATGCTGAAAATAGAAGGAAACACAACGTTTCAGCTGTGGAGCCTTCTTTGATTGTGACTCGAAATAAACCTTTACTTGTTCGTTTGATGTTAATTTATTTCCATCAAATACCTAAGAGCATCTAAACTCGACAGTTGCTTTCAATAGCTAAAGACACAGGCTATACTGCTCCAGGTGAGGCTCGAACTCACAACCTCGGCATCACTCCGCTGTGCACTGCTGTATAAGTACCGCGCGCTGACCGATTGCGCCACTGGAGCTGTGTGAGTTATGTTCCTCATACAGACTGACGGTGCAGAAACACAGGGTGAAAACGGTTTCGGTTGTGGATCCATCTCCACATGGGGAAAAGGAACAGTAAAATAGCAAGGAAAATACAAGAAAAGAAACTGAAAGAATTGTGCTAACAGCAAAGGGGACGGAGGGAGGTGGTCTGAAAAGTAAATCAACCCGGCTTATTTGTAGCGACATTTTTTGAGTCAATCAGCACACGGATTTCTCTTCATGTGCCTTAAACTGTGCAGTTTGTATTTTCGTTGTAGATAGGTTTCTTCAGACGTCCAGTAAAGTGACAATAATGGAGAACTAGCTGACGCACCCCGTTGTGAAGACCCTCTGTAAGGTGATTACACGTTTCATTTTCAAGTCGCCTCCTTTACACGCAATTGCAGCCCCGACACTGAGAGAAAGCATGAGAAATGGCTTCAATTTCAATGTGAGGCGCAGTTCAGGCTCGATGGCTTCACATCTCCCATCAATCAAATAAAATTGCAGTGAAGCGATCTAAATAAGACTCTGAAGTACTGGGAAAGGCGATTATTTTGAGCGAGCCTCCCAGGGTCTGCTACGAGGCTGAAGTTGGCTTCTTATTCGCCAGCTTCTTATTCGCGTTTTTCGTTCCACCTTAAATGCTGCTGCTGTGATGTTATGTCGCCTTTCGCCTGTAGATGGCTCTCTTCGATCAGTACTAATCCGGCTGGAGTACTGTAGACATCTTCACTTAAAGGGAATATCCAAATAAATAGCGACTGTCCAAATTATATTTTTGTATGGAATATATTTCAGAAAATCGCAAACCAATTTTAAAAACTCACCACAACACGGATTTACACTGGGAAAAGGTGATTGCACTTTCTGCTTATTGCTACGGCCTTCCCCCCGATTATGAAAATGTCTCACAGTTCTGACACCGACGTGTGAAAGACAATGTAACAGACTATCAAAATCCTGAAGTGCAAGAAATTTTAAGGCACCAGTTTTTTAAATATGATCCTGGCATGTCAGAATACATTTCGAAAAAGTATGGCATGAATTGCACGAATTGCAATGGCACAAATTGTTGAGAATACCACTGACCTTGCCGATATTTGCAGGGGATACGAATGTTTTGCACATGTTGAACTACAACAAGTAAAAATTGAGCTCCTTAATCAATATCACCGGGAATGTCCAATAATGACGAAAATCAGTAGCTTCAAGGAAACTTTGACTCGCACATGGAGTTTCATCTTCAAATGGAGGGTGGGAGAATTTATTTGTACTCTCGTTGCTCATTAGCTAAACTATTTTAAAAATATGACACGGATTTGTTCGACTGCACCAGCTAGCTCTCCTCTGTCAATTGACAGAACTTTAGAAGAACATGTTCTCATACAACCAACATACAAATTACACATCTTAAGGAACATGAAGAGAAATCGTGTACTAAATAACATAAAACTGTCGCTGCAAATTATCACCAAGCTGTTTTATGTGTCTGACCACCTCTTTCCTACTTTGCAGCGAGCACAAATCTTTCTGTTTCTTCATCGCAATTTTACTGTCTCTTTCCCCCATGTGGAGATGGATCCACAGCCGAAACTTTAGGTCAGTTCCTGTTACTCTGTCCGATTGAAAGAGCTGTATTAAAGGCACTCCCATCTCTGCAGGAACGTTATTGCTGCTCTCAACACAATATACTGCAGCCAAATGTGATAGCGATACTGTCACTGCCTGTGGGCCACGTGTTCCTGCTGTCAACCTATTATGTCATGTTCATCCAGACCCAGAAACATTACTGCTGTAGCACAAGAGTTATATAGGTGCAGTCCATAGAGCAAGAATCTCTTAATCTCAGAACTGTGGGTTCAGCCCCCACATTGGGTCCCTCTGTGTCAATTTGATCCCCTAATCCTCCTAGCATGACCTGATGGCGTAACAGTGATACCCAGTACCCAGCGTAATTCAGCTTTCTTTCCACTTGATTTAGATTTTGATCTGAAATCATCGGCCGAACAAGAGTTTGTCTAAATCGAGGGAGATCTGCTCACAAGCAAGTATTAAACACTTCAGCATTTTCTGTTCGAATACCACACTTTGTCAAAACACTGCCGCTTAAGTAACGGTTTTTGAGCACGCATTGTATTGTTAATGGGTTTATTCCATGCTGAAAAAAAGAAGAAAGAGAACACAACGTTTCGGCCGTGGAGCCTTCTTCGCCGAAACGTTGTGTTCTCTTTCTTCTTTTTTTCAGCATGGAATAAACCTATTACTTGTTCCTTTGCAGCCTACGCATGCTGACGCAGCTACCCACCTGAACTTGTATTGTTAATGCTTATATTAAAAAAGCATAAATTCACATAATGGAATTTGGACTGAACAAAGTAGTCCAGCCCCTTTACAACATTACATACCCACTGATTAAAGCTTAAAACTACAGCAGCAGGAGTAACAATAATGGCAACAACATGTTTGGAGTTCGGCATTTCATTTATTCTGCGGAAACATCGTATCGGAATGAACTGCCCGAGATAAAAGAGTAATTGCGGCTCCAGATCGTTTTTACAGAGCATTGCATTGTTCTGTTCATGCTGACTACACGCTTTAAATTTGTCATTTACTACAAGCGTTGCTTTTCCGGGTTTTTCTGAAATTCCTCGCATTTGAGCCAGCACTAAAATATTTCATTCCCGTCGCTGAATACATCGTGGAACCGGTATTTGCAACGGAATGCTGTCACACATTAAATCTTTTTGTTATTCGGTTCTGACGTTTGAAAATGAAAATAAAACGGGGGTCACTTCATAGGCTTGAAAGAAGTCCAAGCAGCATAAAAACCTGCGAATTCTCACAAAGGCTGCACCTTTCTTCTGCTGCTGTTATAAATCTGCCTTAAACATTTGAATGCATACCTTACTGCTGCTAACCACATTCACGTGTTTACGAAGCTTTTTTCTGTCCGTTATGTTTTTGCTAAGCAGTTTCTCCGTTTTCCTCGTACTGTGATTGTCAGTGAGCACAATAAGACTGAAACAGTGTAAAGGCAGGTAAAAAAGACAGGGTAAAACGCCTGACTGTTGGAAGTGGGATTTGAACCCGTGCCTCTATTTGGAGAGTGAAACACAAAGCTTAAAAGACACGAAGCTGTGAATTTGCGGTTTTAAACCGCTCGACTATCCTGAAAAAATGTGTGCTGATTGCATCAGTCGCATCCGATTTTCCGTAACTTTAGGACGATTGATACGACTGGACGAACACAATTTGTGGCGTTTAGCATGACATGGAAAACGGTAGCGGAGCATTCGGGTCCGGACTACCAGACTCAGAAACAGTTTTTACCCCCGCACTATCAGCACACCTGAAGAAGGCTCCACGGCCAAAACGTTGTGTTCTCTTTCTTCTTTTTTTCAGCATGGAATAAACCTATTACTTGTTCCTATATTATTTTATCGTTTACTCGTATAAAAAAGCATGGTCTTCTCGTTCCTAAGTCAGATTTTTAGTGCTTACGAACGTTACTTCCAACCTGGACTGACAGCTCACCCGATCTGTTTGTGATCAGACCATGGAGTCGGGGGCTGTACCAAGCGCACGTTCCTTCCCAATGCTGAGGCGATCATTCGGAAGATGGGTGTGAAGAGAGATAAGCTTTGTCGACTAAAAAACAAGGCAGGATATGCAAGAATACTAATCACTGGCGGCAGTTATGTTCTCTTACTATTGAGATCCCTACATTGCAAGTTTTTTTAAGACTTTGAAACTAAAGGAAAGCGGTGACAAATGAAACAGGCACGGGTGGGGCTTGAACCCACGCTCTTCGGTTTACGAGACCGACGCCTTACCACTTGGCCACCGCGCCTTCGAGTAAGCATGGGAAGAAGGTTGTTCAAATTATTTTTTCTGAATCTGGTTTACATCGCCAAATGTAAACTGGAGGCAAGAACAACAATAAAAGGGATACTTGTCCTTAAACTCGGACGTGATGTTCTGCAGACATGTGCACAATGTCCTGTTTTCTTGCAGTGTAGACATTTTGCTGTTCACGCTCCGCATTCATCTGCTTTGTGCGTTGTTAGTCCGCACCTGTAACATGTAATGCCAGCCGTCCCCTGTTCTTCTATTTCTCTAGCATGACTGCGTCCTGCTGCTCGGCTTTTGTTTGTAAAGTTTGAGCGAGCGCCCCGTTCAGTGTCACTTTGTCACTGTGGTCAGAAAGCATTATTGATTCTGCTTGAGCTGCTTCATGAATTCTAGCGACTGTAAGAGCTCTTTCTAAAGTCAGCCCTTCCTCCTGCAGCAATTTATAGTCTCTTATGTGCACATTTTTCCACAAGTTGATCTCTTAACATGTCAGTTTCCAATACTCCAAAGTCACAAGATTTAGCCAGTTCTCTTAGTGGAGTCACAAAAGCATCAACAGATTTGTCCTGAGACTAAGTTCTCTGCCTAAATTTATGCCATTCCAAAACCACTTTTCTCCGCGGTGTAAAGTAAGCGTCTAAGGCAGCTACAGTCTGTTCATATGTACCTTTTTCTCCAGGGAGGTTGGCGAAAGTCCGCTGCACGGGAGCTCCGATACAGTGCAGTAATGTAGCACGTCTCACGGCATCCTGAGCTTCTGTAGATCCACTGGCTATTTAATAAAATCTGTACGACTCCATCCATATCTTGTATACAAATCCGGAGCTCCGAGGTTCAGTAGAAGCGGTGGAAAAAGCTGGGCATAAGCAAAGCGTCTCGGCGCGGCTGCCATATCTTCCATGGCGCAAGCTAAACGAAAAGTCCAAAAATTCAGAAGTTCGTTTCTACCAGCAAGAGAACTAAAATCTGCAGTGTTCTGCTCGCTTTGAGTCCGTCAAGCACTCATCTCTCGTTGCCATAAATGTTGTGTACCTAATTTAAGAGACGTTTTTATATTATTTTAACTATTTTATTAACTACACAGATCACGCCCTTACACCATATATTCCCGCCTTCTACTCTCTCGTTCTGTTGTCTGGCGATGTCTACTCACTATACTACATTTAGCATGACTTCTTGTTGCAGTTGAGCTCAAAGCTGGAGATGATCTCCATATTCTACTATCTAGTCCGAAACGTAGTACACAGTACATACTTTTTAAGTGAACTCAGGTTGTTAAAAAATTAAACCAGCGCCCTGTCACAGAAACGTACCCCAGTCTCCCGCGCAACAAGCGGGGGTACTCAGCACTGTACTAACGAGGAGCGCTTGTCTGCAGCTGAGCGTCAGCTCTGTTTACTGTCAGCAGTCATTGCCTCATTTCCAAAGACTTTTTCACCTGCTCTCAGCTTTTAAAGACAGTCATAAACGCTCAAGAAGTAATTCATGTCAGTTGGAAGTCTGTTTCTGTTGTCTCAGCTCTTGATAAAGAAAAGCCGTGCGTGGGAGACTCCCTCTCTGAAGAAGTTTGCCGTCACCCTGCGAGGGAGAAGAGCCATCAATCACCGAGGCAACCACTGAGACAGTTAACATTAAACACGTGAAATGCGAGATGTTGTGATTTGTTTCCGCTTAAGGCTTCTATCGTTTCTACTCTAACGAGAAAGACCTCTTTATTAGAAGTGAGATTTTAACAAACGTCTCCAGGGTTAACTGCGACCTGAATGCAACGCCTTAGACCACCAGTCATCTTGCCTGTGGTACTTAGAGCAGCGCTCAATAAAAAATGATCAGAAACCGAAAGCGATTCTTATGCAGATCAGTATATTCCGATTCCACTGGTTCTGCAGAAGAAATAAGAAAAGCCGAACTCAAAGCACTGTGTTGCCATTACGGGTACTCTGCAGCTGCTTTAAGATCTACTCACACCGTGTTGCCATTAAGGCTACCTAGTTAAAAAAAAAACTTATCGTCATCTTTTTGAACGTGATTATTAGACACCCGTTAAATCTCCACCGAGGTATCTTGAGAGATCGTTCAGCGAGCGAGTATTAAAAAACTACGTCGCTTCCAACCTCTGCTGTCACTGTAAACTCGGACGTGATGTTCTGCAGATGTGCAGTGTGCCTTTCCTCTTGTCGTATTCAAGAGTACTCACTGTGTGAGCTCCTCACTGCGTGTTCTGTACTCTACTGTGATTTAATTTAGATGATTACGTGGAGTAGAGTGACAAGATCTACTTGAACATTTTCGGTTTGTGAAATGAAACACTAAAAACACTACTGTAAATACAAGTAATGGACATTTAAAATAACCACAGTACAGCTAGAAGAGTGAAAGATAAAAGACTACATAGAATGACATTCACAATAGACTTAAGAACAGCACATCCACCCGAAAAGGGACTTGAACCCTGGGCCCTCAGATTAAAAGTCTGATGCTCTACCGACTGAGCTATCCGGGCTCTGAAAGAAGGTCGACACTGTCGGGATCCTCGCAAGTCACGTGTCTCTTGTTCCGAAGAGCAGTCATACCTGACCCGTCTGGAATGACCACTGACAGACTTTATCATGAAGCGACGGCACCACTCCCAGTAGAATGAGTGAGAAATACAGCATGACATGGGTAGTTAAGGGGCTTCCACAATCCATCTTTCCTCACATTACTGATTTTTTTCAATAGCATTTTGACCTTTTTCACATTCAGATTTTTTTCTCATTTAATAAAATCTTTTAATCAACAACATTAAAAAGAAAACAAATGGAATGTTTTTTGGAACAATAATTAAAAAAATATTTCAATGACTTGGTTGTATACGTGTGCACACCCTTTATAAAGGGAGTTGCAACAGTGCTGAAATTTAAAGAGCATTTCTGTAGAGAAAACAGCCTTGATGTTAAGCTTAGGGAGCCTGTCTTTTCGAAATTCTATTTCTTAACACCTTGCACAGCCTCCCGACAGACTAACAAATATTTGTTGGAGAAATTGGCTCACACACCGGAAGACACTAACGTTTGTTTACGTTAGAGTATGTGAATAACAGTTTAACCGAAAAAGTTTGTAATTGTGATTTTGTTAAAATTCAATAAATCGTCTATCAACAGTTAGAATTTATTAAGAAATTGTTTTATTTCATAAACTATAAGGCAATTCAGAGAGTTTATAGGTCATATCCGTCGCTTATGTTCTTTTAACTCTATAGTTCAGGATCCAAACCCAGCTGCGGACGATTGTGTTTCTTGAATCTCTTGTAATCATCAAAAGTCGATGTGTAGTCCTTCAGTACTTTCTCAAGTTGTGCCATGGATATTTTATACGATCAATACTTGTCATGCTCTTTTGCATTTTCCTTAACAAACGGAAAAAGTTCAAAGTGTGTTTATGGAGTGTTTCACATCTACACGAAAGCACTTGTAACAGTACAGGACACGCAGTGAGGAGTTCGTGAAGCTTTCAGTTTAGTGCGGAGTTCAGAAGGAGGATTCACTCGCTGAATGATCTCTAAGGAAATCCCGGGTGAGATTCAACAGGTGTTTTCTGCAACAGCCACGACAAGTGTGAAGCAATCTCAGGATTTCCTGAATTTGAACTAAATTATTAGTTCAAATAATTTAGGATTTAACAGAACTAAATGAGGTACATTTAAGACAGCAGCGCAACTCTGTAGCACGTCGAGTGTGCCTGCATTTAGTTGTGTAAACCTGGCTCTCTCTCATCACAAGCAAAGAGTTCTCACTCAACAGAAGATTGCGATGTGAATATAAAGCACCTGGGGATGCCAGGGATTGAACCAGGGACCTTATCCATGCAAAGCATGCATTCTACCACTGAGTTACATCCCCAATGGAAAAGGTAATGGAACAGACTTGTCCAGATGCTTACTGATCACAATCCACCACTCACGAAGAATGCCTGCAGTTTCCCACTTTCGCGTTTCCTCTACTACAGAGTAAATGCATGGGAATGAAGAAATAAGGAAGGAAAAATAATCACATTGAAGCTTCAAGAGACTGGGCACAAATTAATCTATTATTTTTGTATCCAGTCACACGAGCGACGGTGGTTAATTCCCAGACGGGGAAGTGCTTTTTTTCTACCTCCTTACTCGACTGTCTTTCAATTCTGTTTTATTTGAAACTTTTTGCATCTTTTAAGTGCTCTTGATTAAACTATGCATGTTTGCAGTGCACCGAGACCTGAGAATGTTGCACTTTTGCGCTCATTCTTAGGAACTTGTGGATTTTTGATGAAATTTATTCCTAATTATGCAGACATATCAGAACCTCTTAGAAAACTAACAAGGAAAAGACAGAAGTGGGAATGGACATCGGAAACTGAGAAAGCCATTGCCGAGTTGAAAAGAGCACTTGTAACTGAACCATGTCTGGCATACTTCAAACTAGATGCACCACCAGTAGTGATCAGTGATGCGAATCCTGTCGGACTTGGAGCAGTATTGCTACAAAGACAAGAAAATGGACAGAACAAACCAGTGGCATATGCAAGTCGCTCACTTACCCCAACAGAAAGGCATTACTCACAAATAGAGCGTGAAGCCTTGGGTTGTGTTTGGGCAGTGGAACATTTTAGGACATATTTATGGGGAGGCAAGTTCACACTTCAAATGGATCATAAACCCCTCATTTATATGTTCAATCCCAAAAAGGCAACATTGTTACCACCCAGGATACAAAGACTTGGATTGAGATTATGGCCTTATGATTACAAAATTGAACACATAGTAGGGAAAACCAATGTCGCAGACTCATTGTCACGTCTTCCTTTACCAGACACAGAAGACACTGGTTATGAAGACACCTATGTTGATAGAGTGCTTTCAATCAGCACTTATGAACTGCATGCACTGACACTTGAGGAACTTAAACAAGCAACAAACGAAGATGACACATTGAAATTGTTGATGTTCATAGTGGAAAAAGGACAATGGCCTAATCCAATTCCAGACGAACTGCAGCCATACCACAGGTGTAGGTTGGAGTTATCTACATATGATGGACTGCTTTTAAGAAGACAGAGGATTGTGTTACCGAAAACAAAAATCAGACAAGCACTGAAAATAGCACATGAGACTCATCACAGTGTAGCTCGTACAAAACAGTACCTGAGAAGCAACTTTTACTGGCCCAACATGAACAGTGATGTTGAAAGACTAATCAGGAATTGTTCCACTTGTGTGTTGAATCAGCCATTGCAGGAGGATCAACCTCTCCAACCACTTGAATTACCACCAAGGCCTTGGACAAAATTGGGCATTGCCCTGGTAGGTCCCATTCAGAATGAATACATATTGACTGTCATAGACTATTATACTTCTAAACCTGAGGCGGTTGTTGTATCAGACATATCTTCAGCCACAGTTATTAGAGAGCTGATGAACATCTTTGCACGATTTGGTTATCCACTAGAGGTAGTAACAGATAATGGCAGGCAATTCATAGGACAGTTGTTTGAATCATTTCTGACTATTGTGGAATTAAACTTGTGGAATTAATCGTGGAATTAAACACATCCGTGCATCACCTTACTATCCGAGATGTAATGGCAAAATTGAAAGATTTCAAAGATACCTGAAAAAAGCTTTAAGAGCAGCTATGACAGAAGGAAAAAAGAGAGAGAGGAACTCCCTAAGATTCTGCTGACTTATAGATCAACACCACACAGGGCATCTGGAGAAACCCCAGCTAATCTTATCTTTGGGCGTGATATCCGGACTAAACTACCAAACGTGGAAAAGAAAGAAGAAGAGCCAAGGGACATTCAAAAGACAAAAGATATCCATAGACATCATGAGGAGTATGCACACAAAATGAAATTATATGCAGACCAGACACGGATCATAACTTCAAGGTCGGTGACGTAGTGTTTGTGGCTGGCCTAGACACCGGTAAATTGGATGCCAAGTTCAAAGACACTCGCTATGTGTTATTGAGAAACACCTCTTGTAACTCCTTTGAGTTAGTGAATGTGGATGATGGCTCAAAAATAATGAGAAATGTAAAACATCTTTGACACGCTCCTCCATTGGATCTTGATTTTGAATCTGCAGAAACAGAAAATGCTGAGAAAACAGGACTTTCTGACGTGCAGGAAGTGCCGAGTCCTCAGACAGTGGAGAGTACATCCGTAGGAGAGCCAGTAACTTTACCCAGTAGTAAAGTAACAACCATTAGTGGCAGGGTTATCAGGAAACTGGCTCATTACAGGACTTGCATAGCTCTCTAAATGTTAAATTGCCCTATTTTGTTTGTGTTATGTATGTAGATGTTGCTTAGACTGCTAGAAATGAGGTGATATTTAGAAGTGACTTAAGTAGAAATTGAACTAAAATTTGAGTTGGTATGTATAGAAATTGTTGTAAAAAAAGATGAATGTATTGAATAGAAATGAAAGGGTTTATATACATTTTGTTGTAATAGTTAATAACCGTTTACTGTGTGTTGATATAAATTTGTTACAATTGTATGATAAAGTTATAGACTTTAAAAATAACAAAGGAAGGGATGTAGTATAGTCAGAGACAACAGAACGAGATAAGCTACTGGACACACCCGCCCCTCCTCACACAGACCGTGGAAAAGCCCCCGAGTGGGAGGGCTCTCTCTTCCTCCCAGGAGCTCTTGGACACGACGCACAGACAGGGCGCGGAGAGCTGCTGCAAACACGGCTCCAGGCAGGACTCCACTCCGCAGGAGCCGCAGAGCAGAGGAGATGGGAGCAGCTTAGCTCCTGTGCAGAGACCTGAGCTGTTGTTGCTGCGGACGCTGTTTTTTTTTCTTTTCACGGGGTAGGAGTGAATGTTGAGTTGCCCTTAGGAATGAAGCAGAGCACTTCAACGGCACGGGTGTGTGTGTGCGTGCGCCCTGGTGATTCTGGGAGACAGACTGAACCTGGGCTAAAAGAGAGGGGGCTTAGCCCTCTTGCATTTGCTAGTTCAAAGTTGTACAACCCATTTGTATCTGCTAGGCTGCGCAGTCGTTGTGCACAAAGAACGCTTTGAAAATTGTCAAAAGCAAGTCATTCCGAGTTGGTCGGTTGTGTTTTCCGTTCATACGCGAAATGCTGAAATGATCTCTCGTCTCCTCGGTTGTCATTTCTGCTCCGTAAAGGAATCACAGTACGCGTCGGCTTCCAGCACGGTGGGTCAAGACACGATGCCTGGAGTCAGAGATAGTGATGTCTTCCTTGTTAGTATAGTGGTGAGTATCCCTGCCTGTCATGTGGGAGACCGGGGTTTGATTCCCCGACAGGGAATCGCTCTTCTTCTACCTCCTTAGAGAAAGGACACCGGGGTAAAGTTAGCTCGAAGTTCAAAAACGATTTTGGTACGCCTGTAGCTCTTTCACGAAACCTCTTAGAGTTGCGAGAATGCTTGTTTTGTGTATAAAATACATTGTGGATGCTTTCTCAGCCTTTACTTTTTCGTTTTTATGACATTTTTTTGACCAAGCACGAATATTCTTTTGTCCATATCTTCGCAATGGAAGCACAGAACGCCGTCAAACCAAATGCATTTTAAAGACCACGACTTGTGGATATTTCCACACTCTTTACATCAAACTATCTACAGGCGAAAGGCGGCATAACATCACAGCACCTTATAAGGTGGAACGAAAAACGCGAATAAGAAGCTGGTGAATAAGAAGCCAACTTCAGCTTCGTTAATGCAGCAGGATTGGGTGAGGTAAGGTGGAAAATATTTCTTCCTCTGCATCCTAACATTTTTGTAGTTGTTCCAGGACTTCTCGCCCCAGATAAAGCTGCCAATACATCACTTGTTTCTACTCCATCAATATCAGCAGTGTTATCGGTACTAAGCTCCACAGCCGAAACATTGTGTTTCCTTTCTTCTCTCCGTGAAGGTCGATTCGATTTGTCAGCGAAACCGAAACTTAACCCTTTTTATAATTGCAGGAAATGCGAGTGTTTAACACGTGTCAGAATCACCAGGAATGTCCAATAATGACGAACATTGCAACCCCCCAGAAAACCATATTCACCCATGAAAAATGATCGTCGAATGGCTGGCGGGAGACATCATTTATACTCCCGTTGCATTGTGTGGCGGGGGCTCCGTGTTCCCTGAGCAGAACTGGAGGATCGTTTATTTGCAATTCTTTGGAAAGGAGCTTCTTTCGAAATCAATGCGTGCCTGGATGTTCGCGAACGTGCTCCCTTGTGTTGGCTTGTCCCGCACTGGAGGAGCACAAGGCAAGTCTTCACAAAACAAAAACCTCCAGTGCACAGCACTCTGAAAACAATTCTTGGCTGGCGCGTTTTATTTCAAAACAGAAACAGCACCAATTGAACAAATTGGCCAGACGCACATCGCCTCCGGGGCGGCTAGGAGGAAGCGCCGGGACGCTATGTTGCAGAGCCCTGAGAGGGAACCAGGAGCGCACACTTAGAGGGGGGCGGGGGGCTGCCTTCGCGCTCTGCCCCCAGTCTCTTGCGCGAGTACTAAATCTCACAGAGCCAGCCAGGCGAGGAGCTATCCTAGGCTGCGCGATTAGTGCTGAGGGTGTGGGCCGCTTGCAGGGGCTTGTACAACACATACTTACCTGGCAGGGGAGATACCTTGATCAAGAAGGAGGTTCACCCAGGGCGAGTCTTGGCCATTGCACTCCGGCTGTGCTGACCCCTGCGAATTCCCCAAATGTGGGAATCTCGACTGCATAATTTCTGGTAGTGGGGGACTGCGTTGGCGCTCTCCCCTGATGTGCTTGGTCCAATATCAGATACAGAAGAGTTACGACACCACGAGCTGCGATAGGATCCCAGTTCGAAAGGAGTCGATGCCACTGCTGGTTCCCGGTTTCTTTTAGTTAGATGTCCGGAGAAGCATTTCAAGCTGGTTACACTACTCCTTCCGGACATTCATTCCCTTTTCAAAGTCAGTCGTTTTGCTGTAGTCTGCATTATTTAGGCTGATTATCGAGGTTAGCCTTTATTTGGTCATGGGGGCCTCGGTGCTGTATGCTAATTCTAAAGACAGTTTCACCCATTTTCTGATTACTAGGTTCTGTACCAGTGCAGATATGTCAAACAGTGAATGGCTGAACCTCTATTGTATCCGTGCTCAATGAATGAAATCAGTAATAAATGAATATATGTATAGTTATACGAAAAACAAGTGGTTTATCGACTCATCTTTATTTGCAGATTTAGAGGCAGCTTCGATATTCGTTTTACAAACGGGTTTTTTTTTTATATGGGTCACACACATGCCATAGCAACAAAACATCTCTAGAGATGAGGCTATAGATCACCTTTCCATCCTCCAGGTTTTCCTCCCAAAGCCTACGGTACCAACGGCGACCCCTGGTGGCCGAGAGAGCAAAAGCTTGCAGCACCTGGTATTCCCAGGAAGTCTCCCATCCAAGTACTATTCAGGCCCAACCCTGCTTAGCTTCAAAAACCAGACCAAATCAGGCGCGTTCAGGGTGGTGAGGCCACAAGTGAAAGCAGAGGTGCCTGACTCGCTACTTGAAGCTGTGTGTGGCTGGGGCTTCGTGCCCCCTGAGCAGGACTGAAGGATCGTTCGTGTGCAACTCTTTGGAAAGGAGCTTCTTTCCAAATCGCATTGCGTACCTGGATGTTGGCGAATGTGCTCCCTTGTGTTGGCTTGTCCCGCACTGGAGGAGAACAAACAAACTGCTCGGAGGAGCACAAGGCAAGTCTTCACAAGACAAAAACCTCCAGTGCACAGCACTCTGAAAACATTTCTGGGCTGTCGCGTGTTTATTTCAGCACATAAAGCACACCAGTCCAACACGTCAGCCGGGCGCGCGGCGCCTCCGCCCTCTTGTGGCCTTGCGGCGTCAGAGCAAGAGGCTCCTTCTCGCTGCCTTTCCGCTGTGTTGCAGAGCCCCGAGAGGGAACCTGGAGCGCACACTTTGTGGGGGGCGGGGGACCGCGTTCGCGCTCTGCCCCCGGTCTCTTGTGCGAGTACTAAATCTCACGGCGCCAGCAAGCGGCCAGGAGACAAGTACAATATCGCGGAACAGGGGGGCCTTGTCATTGATTGTTACATATGAGATGGGGATTAGGAGGAGACTCCGACTGATTGGTAAAGGGGAACACTAACACCAGAGTGACACCCCCGGCGTCTCTTTTTGAGAGACGCCCTGGGATTTCTTAATGGCCATGGAGGGTCGGGACCTCAGTTTTACGCCTTCCCCGAAGGACGGCGCCTGTTTGTGCAGCAGAGTGTCGCCATCAGGATGCTGGGGCATAAGAAAGCCACAGTAAGCTCCCTACTGGTCCCAGTCACACCTCTTGCAGAAGCAGCAGCAACCTGAGCTTTTCCGGGGGGAATCTCCCATCCGGGTGCCGGCTAGGCTCACACCTGCTGGGCTGCCGTGGGTGAGCCGAGTCAAGAGTCGCAGGGTGAGATCTAGTCACCGGGGAGAAACGATACAAGCGAAGGATTACTCGGCTCCCAGCACTTGAAAAGACCGACAAATGACTCGTTCCCACCGGAGCTGAATGTACCTGCATGTGTCGTGTCCTCTTCTCCCCCCGCCCCGCTGTGTTTGCTGTATTGTCTTTGAAGCCGGCCCCCGAGACGAGACGGGCTGTTCCTGTGCCCCAATTAACACTTTACAGGTGCCATTCCCCGGCATTGTGGCCATTGTTGGTTGTCACACGTAATAAGATAAGGTGGAGGAGAGCGGGGCATGCCCAGCGCCAGACATTCAAGGAGGGGGCTGTGCGAGGTGAGGTGAGGTGCGACACGCCGGAGCCCCGACGCTGCTAATGCGGAGCACTTGTTTAACTGGCATTGAAAGGACATGTGCGCATGGAGCGAGCCTTCCCTGCGGCGGAGCGTGGAAACTTTCTCCCCGCGCTGCAGGAGTTGTGTGCGCTGCAGCGGTGCCGAGAGAACAGCACAGAAGGCAGCAGGTTCTGGAGAGCGGGTAAGAGCCGGAGGCGGCGGCGTGCGGGACAAGGTGCTGGCCTAGGCTGCGCGCTTTGTGCTTTGGGTGCGAGCCGCTTGCAGGGCTTGTACAACTCATACTTACCTGGCAGGGGAGATACCTTGATCAAGAAGGAGGTTCACCCAGGGTGAGGCTCGGCCATTGCACTCCAGCTGCTTGGTGGAGAAAACACACAAGAGAGTTGGCACTCAGAGTGTCGAAGGGTTGATGTATACTAGGGCTCAGTTGAAATAAAACGTCAGGACTTTTCCGACTAGTGTCACACGAAGAGAGCACATCCTTCCCACCCCTCTGCGTCTGTCTCAGTAACTCGCTGTGATCGTATAGTGGTCAGTATTTTGTGTTGTGGCCGCAACAACCCCGGTTCGATTCCGGGTCCTGGCAGAATAGGAGGAGTACTGCCTGCCTGGATGGTTGATGAACGACAGAGGCCACTCCGACCTCTTCTCGGTTTTCTTCAATGACTTACTAAGGATCTTCTTCACATTCGCCCATGCAGGGGAAGCCAGTTACACCAAAGCAAACGCAGGAAAGTGCATTTCAAGCAGAGACCAGGAGGGACTTGTTTACACCGAGAGTGGGCGGAGAATGGAACAATGCGCCCAGCCCTGTTGCTGAAACTGATTCTTGATGAGATTTTCGGCTCACTAAGAGGCTTGTCCCCTCCTCCCGCCCCTCTCTGTGTACAGTAGAGCCTCCTGTCCAGCCAGCACATGTCCACAGACATTCACAACGGCGACTTATCATAAAACGTTTGCACATATAGTTAAATTATTAGTTGTTTTTACAGGAAGTTAAAAAAAAAACACTTGAATTACTTATCCAGTCTCTCGAAATAAAGTTATTTTTCAAGCAATGCAACAAACCTCGGGCAATGTGTTTTTTTTAATCCAACATTGACAGCCACATCTTAAATCTTGTCAGTCAGCTCTTTTTTCTCTATTTGAATTGTGGCTTACACATCGCACGACTTTAAAAGCTAGAAAGACAGGTTTCGATTCACATTAGCTGGCGAGCCTTGCTAGCTGAAAAAAATTTTGAATCCCCGGCAGAACACATTCTGTAAGAATCAGCGCTTTTATAGTAAATTTCACCTTTAAAGGTGGCTTCTCAAAACGCTTTACGGGATAAAAACAAGAAGAACAGCAACAACAACAATATTGTATTTCATTGCACTTTGAAAACCAAGTAATAACTTAACTACATGTGCAAACGTTTTATGATATATCGCTGTTGTGAATGTCTGTGGAGTGTATCTTATTTGCCTTACGTCCTGGTGATCTCGCTCGCCCTCCCCCCCCTCTCCCTCAATTCAATTCAATTCAAGGTGTTTTATTAGCATGACAGATGGGTACAATCAGTGTTGGGTATTTACTTTGCTTTGCGATTCCACTTTTAAATTGTCCAATGTGCTGCTGTAATACAGTTTAAAATACAGTAAGTCTAAACTGTATCAGCTTTATTTATGGGTTGCAATTTAGAAAAAGTCAAAAACCGCACTCAAAATGCAATTTAGAGCTTTCTGGCAAGAGGAGACACCCAAATTAATAATGTAACATGCCACTGTTTGTGCATGAACAAAGTTATACTGCTATTTTCATTAGATACGCGATTAAAAAAAATATTTTTTTTGAATCCAAGGCGGAACACATTCCATAAGAATCAGCGCTTTTATATATCGCCTTTAAACAGATATATTTAAACACGCGTTTACGATTTAAATCAAAACACGATTCAAATCAATATAAATGTTTATTTTGTAACGCATAGGTGGCTATTCATTGTTATTAAAAATACTTAAGCGTGTACTATTCTTGTGTTGCGGTACATGAATATAATTATATCGTTATTAATTTCTTTAGATACGCGATTCCATATTATATTCCCTTTTAATCAAATTCTAAAAGTATGCTTGTTGACTCCGGTATCTCGTTAAAGACTTCGATGCTTAAAATGTTTAGGGAGAAATGGAATACTGGTGTGTATTTTTTCTTTAAAGTACCAACACCATCCATATACTGTATGTTTGTGTTCCAAAATTAATATCGTTTATGCCCTTCACACCCGTTACAGTATGCTCCTATTATTTTTATGCTCAGCTACTCAGATTTCCCTTCAGTGGTAAAATTCCATATAAATATTCAATACTTAAATGGGCACATTTAAGACATTAAATATACATATACATACTGTATACAGTACAGTTAGCATACGGTAATATGTTCATGTTCCTAAATCAATCTCTTTTATGAGCATGTGAAAGGCATGGTGAATCGATTCTCAAAAATTACTGTACTTTGGATTGGAAACAAATGCGTGATTGCGAAATGTTACTTTTACAAACACGGTCAATGAAAACAATAATAAGGACCAGGGTAATACTTTGAGTTTACAGCTTGTCCAAGGTCATTCATTATTAATACTATTAGTAATAACTTCGTTAAAGACTTTAATGGCTACAGCTCAAACATGAGAGGTTGAGCTTTATTAGCTCCACCTTGCGGAAATTCCGGATACTATTATTTTGCTTGCGGTATTATAGGGGAATTTACGGTAACTCGCGGTATTTACCGGTAACTCGCGGTAGACTGCGTAAAGGGCACCACAAAATAATGCGGTATCGCCCGTGCATTTTGAATGCATTTTGAATGGCTGCATCTGTAAATGATATCTCCCGCCAGCCCTTCAAAGATACTTTTCCATGGGTGAATATGGTTGTCTGGGGAGTTGCGGTGTTGATCACTATTGGACTTCCCCGGTCTCAAGTGTTGTTGTTGGACACGGGCAAAAGACTCGCATTTTCGGCAAATATAAAGAGGGTTAAGGTTTCGGCTTTAGCGGAGGCAGTGTTTACATTTAAAATAATAATAAGAAGATAGTCCCTGGGTGGGCTTGAAACACCAATCTTTCAGTTAACAGTCAAACGCGCTCACTGGTTGCGCCACAGAGACTGATGCGAAAGGCTTTTCTCCATTCGCACCTTCCCGGTCAAAAAATAAACATTGCTTGCATTTTCTTGCCAGTCGGCAATATTCCTTCTGCTCTGATAGCCAAGAATTACATTTCATTTTTCACAAGCTGTATGAATTTCTTGAAAAACAAGTTGTTGCAGAAAGGAAATGCATTCATGCTTTAAACTAAATCAAGCCCTATGCGGTTGTCCAAGATGGTAGTTTCTGCACAAAAAGACAGGAAGAAAAGCACAGCTTGGAGGTGGAGCCAGGATCTCCAGTTAATGAGACAGGTACTTAAACCGACTCAGCTACGGTGCCGGCAGAATTCTCCTCTTTTATAGCCGCTTGGACACACCGCTCTGAGCCATCTGCGTTCTCGAAGCCCTGAGTCTGCCGGCTGAGCAAGCTGCCTCCTTTACACGGAACAGGAGCCCTGACCGTAAGAGAAATGGCTTTTATTGGGCACTTTTCATGTCCAATGCGCTTGACATCTCCCAAGGGCGACAGAGTTCATTTACGACACTTTTCCTTTCTTTCTTTTTTCTGTACTCTTTGATGAAACAAAACGAGAAATCATGTAAGGGAAAATGTCTTTTTTCATGGAGAAAACATGCACCAGGAAATGTTGTGTTTAGAAGAAGTGAGTTAACATGAAAAGTGACCTAATTTACCGGAGCAAATGCTCACCTAGCAAGATCTCCTTTACTACAAGAGAGAAGTAGAGTGAAAGACGTGATCATTTCACGCCGCTGTGGAACGAAACGCTTTTTTCTTGGAATTCTAAATCAATCAAAAAGTGATGATTTTTTAAAACTGATAAAAATGTAGAAAACACATTTCTCACTTAGAAATTGTAGATGGGGGGTGGGGTATTACTAGTAGCGGCGCTGAACTCACCATGGTGCAATTCATTTACGTGACGGGTTAGTTGTTTAATGGATAACGCATCTGATTTCGGTTTATAAGATTGTCGATTCGACTTCTATCGGGGTTGTGTGATTTAAATCAGGCTCCTCAGAAATAGATGTCCGTTATGTAAATGAACCGCACCTGAAACGTTGGGTCTGGGTTCCTTTCTTTCCTGCATGAAATAGCAAATCGTTACAAAAAAAAAACACCAACTAATGTCCAATAGTCCAATAGTTAGTCATTTAAGTAAACATGAATATACTGTAAGGTCTTGGTACATGGGAGTGGATTTCAACCACAATTAAAAAAGGGCAAATTATAATTACAGGGTTCAGACACTTTGTCATACAAAAGTGACCAAACACTCCCTAACTTTCAGGTTTGCTTGAACCTGTAACAAAGAAGCAGTCTGAAACTTCCATTCTCTGTTGTCACTGTCTCTAAAGCCAGAAATGATGTTTCACAGATGTGCAGTGTGCCTTTTCTCTTGTTGTGTTCAAGATGATCTGCTGCATAAGCTCCTATCTGGGTGTTCTATACCACACTGTTATTTCATTCAGATTACCTATGTGGTGTAATTTTCAAATTTTCAGGCACCTGCAAACACACCAGCTGACCTCAATGTGATTTGAACACGCAACCTTCTGATCTGTAGTCAGACGCGCTACCGTTGCACCACGAGATCACTCATGACAAGTCCTTTTAATTCCCCCAAAGAGAATAACAGTAATGCTAGAATAACTAGTATTAAAACTACTACTACTACTGTTAATTCTCTAACAGTAACACTATAATTATATTTAATATTAACATGAATATGAACATTAAAACTAAAACTATCAGTAGCGCTATCATCATTAATACTCACATGAACACTAGCATTAAAACAACCAGTTGTACTCTCATTAATATTAATATGAATACACTAGTATTAGTATTTGTTGCTACCCATGACGTTACATCGCTCTTTGTGATGAACACGATACACCTAGACGCACACAGTGACGTGGCGCCTGTCCCCGTGTAACCATACTTATGATTTATAAACACAGGAAAAAATACATGTAAACTGTTACTTACATACATTTATCAACTTGGAATATATTTTTTTAGCTCTAGGATACAGTTACCTAAATAATAATAAGAATAATCATTGTTTAATTTCGGTTTGAACATTTTTTACACTAAACGCACTGTGGTAATTGATCGATACAGTCTTTATTGACTGTTTTCTAGATATTTAAAACAGGATCAAAAACAGAAAAAGAACCAGTACTCACCAATCGGTGAAGTTAATCGTTTATTCTACGGTTTTTCAATTGAATTAATTGGTTTTCGATAGATAAGTGATCAATAACTCTCCTCCGTGCGCACCCTGCACCTCCCGCGGTCTTGCTCTCTGATCCAGGTGCTCAGGCTGGTGTCTGTGACATCACAGCGCTCTTTGTAACAGAGCAGAGCGCGTCTCCGCTGGAGGAGACTCCTGTCCGGAGCCTGGGGTTCTTTTCTTACAGATATAACATCCCCCCCAAAAAACAACACACCGGGCTGTGAAGAGAAGCGAATCATAACAGTTGTAAAAGGAGAGCGACAAACCAAGGAATGAAATTCATTAAACAGGAAAAAAAATAGTTTACTTCGCAGATTAATGTGTTACAAGGCGTACCCGTGTGGAGCAGTAGAGAACGAGCACAAGTCCCTGTAATAAGTGCTTTTAAATGTTTTAAACGAATCATCAGAGTATAGAAGCCAGGAGGATCGGGAACCTGATCCTGGAGGTTAAAATGTGTATCCTGGTTTTATTTTCAGCCTGCTCTTAGTTCCATAGGTAGTCTGATTATTTAAATTAAATGTATAACTGTTACAATAATTCATCTAATTGTAAATTTATAAGACTGTGAGACACCTGTGAGAGACATATGAGAGCTGGTGATTCCCTGGGCTGGTGTGGAATCACACACAGACAGGTCTTCTTCTGTGTGATCTTAGTCCCACTGCTGAGAGCTACAGACTGGTCAACTGGTCACTACTGTAGACACGGCCATTGGCCCATCGGCTACTAATAATCAATATACAGTGTACTGACCAGAGTGTCACTACTTGTGTTTATTACATTAAAAGATAATTCCACACTCACGTGTGTTAGAAAACATTTATAAAACATGTTTGGAGATTGACATACAGTAAAGAAGGTAATACTGAAGGGCTGGAGGTCCTGGAAAGAGTTAATAGAAGCTTCTTGCTTCTGACCTGGAACAGAGTCCACAGCTGACAGATCAGTGAGTCTTGAGCCCAGTTCACAGAGAGGAGAACCAGGAGCTCTTCTCTGTCTCTAAGTGGCTGTGAGGAAGGAGAAAATGGGGAGATGTGACCTGAATCCAGGCTGTTCTGTCTGATATTATTCATGTAGCAGCACTGATTGTCTGAATGTCCTCTGGTTCTGGATTGACGGATAAAAAGAAGTATGGAGCTTCTGTCCGATTGTCTCTGAGCTGTGAATCTGACTAAGAAGAGAATAATGATTTTTTATTCTGCCTCTGATAATTTTTCTCTTTGCCAAGTGGTGTTACATCCCCTTCAGAAACTCTGCACAGACTGTCAGAGTGAGAGAAAAGTAGAGAGATGGACAGATAAGAGCACACACAGCGAGGGAGACATACGTCTTGATTTACTTTGAAACAAGTGTTCATTTCCTTTGTGGAACAAGTTGTTTCTGAACTTCAAGAAATTCATACAACTTCTGAACGATAAAATATAAGACTTGCTAATCAGGACAGAAGAAATACCGCAAGAAAATGTCAGTGATTTTTCTCCTTTTAACGAAAAGTGGAGAAAAACAACGGCAGTGCATCTCCGTCATCTTAATTTAGCTTAATACAAGTATTCACTTCATTTTCTGTGGATTACAGACTGCGAAAGATGAAATAAAGTTATTGGTTATTCATGGTCAGTGCAGAAGAAATACTGCCGGCTGGCAGGAAAATGTCAGTATTTTATAATTCTTTAACTACAAACGTGTGAATGGCAAAAAGCAACGGGAGTGTGTCTCTGTGGAGCTGGTAAATGAAGGGCTGGTGATTCAAACCCACTAAGGGACGAGCTTCAGACTGTTCCGCTGTAACCATAATCTCTGCTAAAACTTGATGGGATTTCTTCACAAGCCCTCTTGAAATTTGCAGGAAATATGTATTTTACTCATGTGGAACTACAAGTTAACAATTAAGTACCTGTCAATGTCCAAGAAAACCATTTTCACATGTGGAATTTTATCTTCAACTGGCTGTCAGGAGAATTCATTTATACACCCGTTGTATCCTTAGCAAAAATATTTTAAAATTAGAACACAGATTTGTTGGAGAACTTGACAATCCTTGACAATCATTATTAAATGAGCATTATACAAATGTGTGTTGATATTTTGTATATGTACCTTAATTGTAATAAAATTAAACATAATTGCTTTGATATGGATGTTCATTTGAAGGATTTGTTAATGTTAATGTTAATGTTTGGGGTCAGAGCGCAGGGTCTGCCATTGTACGGCGCCCCTGGAGCAGTTGGGGTTAAGGGAACTATCAAGGATCTCTGAACAACACAAGATACATTTGGGCATCTGCTATTGGTAAAGATTAAAGAGTACTGTAAGTGTGAAGCTTGCACACACACGAGAGAAAAATCAGTTTTAATGTACTTCATTAAACTGATGGTGTGCTTATCAATCGTGCATAAAATGTACATAGCTAAGGATGGTTTCAATCAGTCGATCTCTGTGTTACAGGCCCAGCACAGTTCCGCTGCGCCACTCTGCTAACAGATGTCTTTGTGTGATTCAACATAATTACTCTATCTTTGCTTTCTAAAAGTGTGCCCGAGATGCAAAAGTCTAAACGGTAAACGCAGACGTCACTTTGAGCTCTTGGTCTTTTATAGTACAAATCATCACACGCTGCTCTACATGGGCGTGTCTTCAAGATCGTTGTGAACCAAACCTTCTGCCAAACTGAATCTTTTGTCGTTAATTCCCAAATCTTCAATGAGAATCAGTGAAACGAAAACCAAGCCCATGTACACACTCGCGTCCTAGTGTGAAAGAAAAATGATGTAAGCATTTGAGAAATAACGAGAGTAGTCTGAACATCTCCAGCCTGTCAACTGCTATACACAGAGATCGCTCCCTCTACACCCAGTTTATAACGCTGAAAATGATTCAGGAAGCACAGCAAAGTTCTAAAACCAGTGAATGCATCTGCATACATAAAATGTCAATTTTTCAAAAGTAAAATCTTCAGCTTTGAAAGATTGTCATCTATATATTTTCGTTTTTCTCTTTTTTACATAACACGCTTTCGAGAAACAAACTGTCTTGTAATGAAGGCTGCATTAGAAAATGTGTATCTAGCTTTGTTCAATTAAAATTGGCACATCCCAGTGGACAAAAGATGTAGAATATACGACTATTAAACGCAAACTTTAGACGTATAAATGTGCTCCGTAACTGGTCTAGAATGAAATTCTAATATACGTATATCGTTATACGTCAATTAGACATCTATGATTATATGTTTATTATACATAAATGGTTGGTGTTCTATTATACGGATACATTTAGAGGACTAATATACATATATAGTTAAAGGTCTATTATACATCAAATACATATTTTATAGGTGTATAAACTAGTAAATAAATCCAATGATTTGTTTTAGAAAAATATGTAGTTCAAATTATACATTATATACAATATTGTAACCAACAAATGGCTAATCATCATAAAAACACAACTAGTAAACTTCAGTTACAAATTCTAGTAACATGGCAATATATATAGTAATGACAAACAAACTAATTACATGATCCCGCTAATATTTAACTCAAAACCACATTTCGATTCAAATATAAATTTTAACATTTACAACTTCTATATTTCCACCAAAATATAATTAATGTAGCACAAACGCTACTTTCTAAAAAAGACAGAATGAAACTGTTTGTTTTGTATTTCATGGTGATCCTCCTCTCGATACTAATGAAATGTTTAATATGATCCCTCGAGAAACAAAAAGGAGTCAATTTCCGCCTGGAATGATTGATGCCCCATCAAACATTTTGTAATATCCCCGGAAGTTTATACAGTAGAATCCTGGTTCGTGGCTTAAATTCAAGGTAAACAAGACTAAGGAAACGAGTTGGAAACTTGATGTCGAACTGGGATTTAAATCACCCGGAACATTTCACTACATTGGGCAGTATGTGCTAGGGAGCCTTGCTTGACATCCCTTCGATAGCTCAGTTGGTAGAGCGGAGGACTGTAGTGGAGTCAGTAGGGAATCCTTAGGTCGCTGGTTCGATTCCGGCTCGAAGGAAGGTGCTTTTTGTGTACTTTAATCAAAGAGTTAAAATAGCGAATCTTTTTCACTCAGACATTGATCAAAAGCTCAATAAACGACGAAGCAGAGGCTCCTGTTCCAAAGTCTGCCCACGTCTGATTGTCTTGTTTTGGCCAATATCTGATCTTTGAATTAAGGGAATACTCTGTTTGCTTTGTAATTAAAAAAAAACATACAGTACAAATGTCAATTTCATTTTGGTTTCAAGATCGCAATTTAGTGTGAAACATAAAAGCCAGCTGGATAAGCTTTATTAATTTCCCTCACGGGATCAATAAAGTATCTATCTATAAATCTCTTATACGTTATTTACAGTGGCCTTTCAACTAATAGCACGTGCAGGGATCAAACCCTAGCTGTTGGTACACTACGAGTTGCGTAAGGCTCTGTAACGCGCAGATGAGAAACTAACCTCTGCTTCTTCATTATATAAACAGTGAGCCATATATGCGAGCTTACTGCCTCCTACGGGCTCTGTATTTGTGAGCGATACAAGTCCGGCTGTGGAGAAATGAAGTGAGGAGGGTGTGTACATTAAAAGGCTCATAGCGTCCCTGGAAGGGCTCAAACCACCACCCTTTTGGTTAACAACTGAGCCACAAAGACGCATGTACAGCTTAACACTTCTCGGTCTCAGTGAAAGTGATACACTCCGTAAAATTTCCAGAGATTCATTTATTTTAAAAGGAAAATCACCAACAGCGGCCGAGATCTACTGGAGTTTTTTCATTCTATACTGCGATTTCTGAAGGGTACCCTGTGAAAATACAAGTTTTGACGAGACGGGATGGACATATAAGGTCAAAAGGCTTGGGGAATTGAACTTTAAGGTGAAGACTGCGGGTTCAGTAGCAGCAAAACCTGATCAGTATCAGTTGACTCCGATATACTTTGAAAATAAACTTCGGGATTTAAAGTCAGACGTGCTACCGTTGCACCATGGGGTACTCAATTTAAAAAAAATTAGAAAAAACAATCAGTGTTCCTGGATCTGTAATTGAGAACAACACCTGCACAAGAGCTGCGCAGGAAGAATAAAATGTGGTCTGGGAAGAAGAGACTCTCTTCGGAAGAGCTGCGCTCTTCACAGGAGATTTTTTTTTTTTTGTGAAGCCGATTTGTCTCCTTTGGGGAATTCAAAGGCCCGGGCAGCTGTGACTTCGTGGCGCAACGGTAGCGCGTCTGATTCCAGATCAAAAGGCTGTGTGTTCAAATCACGTCGAAGTCGGCTGTTACTTTTTCAGGTTCTGCCGGTCCTGAACACGGAATTCACACCATGCAGTTGAGTTCTATCTATATATATACACCACATAGATAATCTGAACAAAATCGAGCAGTACAGGACACGCAGTGTGAAGCTCACACAGGCTTACAGTCTCCAGTATTGGAGTGAAGAGGAAAAAAATAACTTAGTTTTTTTAAGAGAAAAGGCACAGTTCACATCTGCTTAACATCACGTCCAACTTTAGAGACAGCTACATCAGATAATGGAATCACGGAAGTTTCAGATAACTTTTTTTTAATACAGGTTCAAGCAAACCTGAAAGTTAATGAGTTTCCGGACACTTTTGTTTTATTAAAAAGTGTCTGAAGCCTGAAAATGTCATTTGAAATAAAAAACCGCTATTGGACATTAGCAGGTGCTTTTTGTAACGATTTGCTATTTCATGCTGGAAAACAAAGGAAACAGATCCAACGTTTGCTTTCAGGTGCAGTTCATTACATAATATACATCTATTACTGAGGAGCTTGAATAAAATTTACACGAGCCAGGTAGAAGTCGAAGCTACAATCTTATGATCCGAAATCAGACGCGTTGTTTATTAAACCGCTGGCATTTCACATAACCTGAATTGTCCCATAGTGTGCTCAGCGCCGTTACTAGTAATGCACAGCTCCGTCTAAAATTTCAAAGTGAGAAACATGTGTTTTCTGATTTTTTATGAGTTTTAAAATATAATCTCTTTAAATCAGACAAGGGGTGTTTCGCACTGAAATTCCGATTGACTGAGAATTCAAAGAAAGACTGTTTTCTTCCACAACACCGTATAATTATCACATCCACCAGACTCTCCAACCTCTCCAGACCTTGCTGGTTGAGCAATTGCTTCGATAAATTAGGTCACGTATCATGTTAAATCATTTCTTCTCAACACAACATTTCCTGGTGCACGTTTTCTCTATGAAAAAAAAGAAATTTTACCCTTGCACGATTTCTCGTTTTTTTATCAAAGCGTACAGAAATAAAAAAGAAGAAATAGTGTCGCAAAATAACTCTGTCGCCCTTGGGAGATGTCATACGCATTGGACATGAAAATGCCAGATAAAAGCCAGTTCTCTTCGTTTCTCAGTGTCGGGGCTGCTATGTAAAAGAGGCAATTTGCTCTGAGCGCTGGTTCAGCGCTTACTGAACGCAGATGTCTCAGAGTGGTGTGTCCAAGTGGCTGTAAACGGTGATGGCTGTCCTGTCACCGTAGCCTAGTTGGTTAAAGCGCTTTTCTATCAAACAAAAGAACCGAGATTCAAATCCCAGCCGTGTCTTTCTTCTTATCTTGTAGTACAGAACGTATCATTTCGGGCAATCACAAAGGGCTTGATTTCGTTAAATGCATGTGTTCATTTCCTTTCTGGAAAACTTGTTTTTGATTAAATTCACACAGCTTGCGAAAAATGAAATTCAATTCTTGGTTATCAGTGCAGAAGAAATATTACCGTCTGGCAAAATAAACGGTAAGAGATTTTTTTAAAACCTAAAACTTGTGATTCGAGAGAAAACCCAACTAGTCAGTCTCTGTGGCGCAAATGGTTAGCGCGTTCGGCTGTTAACCGAAAGGTTGGTGGTTCGAGTCCACCCTGGAACGGGGTTCTTTTGCGATGTAAACGTTGTCGTCAGTCGATTGGATTTCTACAGCGAAACCATAACCATTTTAATATTTGCAGGAAATGCGAGTGTTTAACACGTGTCAGGGTCACCGGGAAATGTCCAATAATGCCCAGCATTGCAATTCCCCAGAAAACCATATTCACCCCAAAAATATTATCGTTGAATCTTCATTTATACTCCAGTTGAATCCTCTGCTGAAATATTTTAAAAATACAATGCAGGTTTGTTTGAGAACTTGACAAGCATTGTTAAGATGGCACTGTGCAGTTGGATTTTGATATTTTGACATATTTACCTTAATTTTAAACATAAATACTATACAGTCTATTGTAATTTTAAAATATGTTAGCTGAGGATGCAAAGGGGTGAAAGGGAAAGGTCAGAGGGTATAGTAAAAACGAGGTTAGGATTAGTGGAGGTGGTAGGGGTGTTGATGGTTTTTCTCTGTAGAGGATGATTGAGGTTTTTATCCTTCTCTGAAGTGAGAAATTGGAAGAGTTGGGAGTTGAGGGATCTGATGAGGTTAGTTATAAAAGGAAGTTGATGTGGAGCTGTTAGCCGTAAAACGTCCTAACGTCTTTGATGTTGTCATCAAAGATAAACTGCAGTAAGCAAAGATAAAGAAAATTATCTTTGCTTACTGCCCTGTCTTTCCACACCTGAAGAAGGCTCTACGGCCAACACGTTATGTTTCCTTTCTTCTCTTTTCAGCATGGAATAATCCTTTACTTGTTCCTTTGCAGCCTACGCATGCTGACACAGCTACTCACCTGATATATAACATTCCTATAATCGCAACTATGAATGTCCACTGTGGGTATTTTTTCCATTATTATTTATTTTGGCATTGAAGCATATTTTATGTAATACCGAAGCGTCATAATCACTGAAAAACATATTTTTTCATTTAGAAAGAATTAAAAAAATATAAATCACTATGAATTACATTTAACCTGTTCTGATCTAGGTTTTCTATATACTTTAACATGCCATGTTCAGAATGTCACAACACAGAAATGCAACAGTGAAGTTTTGTAATTACAAATGTTCGTGATGAGTGATTTTGTCTCTCTTACCTTAGTGTCAGAATACTAAGATGTTTTTGTAACAAGGAAGGAGGGAAAAAGTAATTCAGCAGAAGGGGTGCTATTTTGTTGACTATAAATCCTCACATGCCATGTTCAGAGGGTCATATTAAAAAAATGGTACAGTAAATTTTCTTATGCTTCATGATTTTCATAATTTGTTACATTGTGTCTCACACCTTTGTGTCAGAATTCTGAGATGTTTTTTTTTCTAAACAGGGGCCATCACAATACAACAGAAAGAGCAATTAGCTTTTCCCTATAATTTCTCTCATGCCACACTCAGAGGGTCATATTTTAAAAATGGTACAGCAACATTTCCTGAAGTTCAGGATTTTGAGAGTCTGTTACATTGTGTCTCACACCTCAGTGGCAGAATTGTGAGACGATTTTATAATCAGGAGGGAGGGTCATAGCAATTCAGCAGAAAGTGTCATCACCCTTTGCTCATCCTCCGTTAACCATATATTCTCATATGCCATGTTCTAAATGTCCCATTGTAAACTGCTATAATAACATTTCTTGCAAAATGCAAGATTTTGAGACTTTGAGAATTCACGTTTTGCCTTTGTCTTATTTACTTGTTGTCTAACATGCCAGTTTGTGTTATTGTGAGTTTTAAAAATTGGTTTTCGATTTTCTGAAATGTGTTTCATACAAAAATGCAATTTGGATAATCATTACTTACATATTCCACTTTACTGAGGATATGTGCATTAATCATCTCGGATTAGTATTTTTAAAAATGACTATAGAGATCCATCTACAGGCGAAAGGCGGCATAACATCACAGCAGCAGCACTTAAGGTGGAACAAAAAACGCGAATAAGAAGCTGGCGAATAAGCAGCCAACTTCAGCCTCGTTAATGCAATAGGATTGGGTGAGGTAGAAAAATATTTCTTCCTCTGAATCCTAACATTTTTGTAGGTGTTCTAGGACTGCTCGTTTCAGATAAAGCTGCCAATACATCACTTATTTCTACTCCATCAATATCAGCAGTGTTATCAGTACTGAGCCCTAAGTGTGGGTCCTGTCATCATATAAAAACTTGAACGTATCAACTGCATTCACCTGAAAAAATCTGATAAAATTGAAAAATACATCGGAAACAAATTTACACTGTTTTTTTCAGATCCAGAAGAGACTCATCATGAGACTCAAAACAGACCTGTTTTTAATTCTTTCCAGGAGGAAAGATTATTCAGATGCAAACATGGGTCCAAAATCAATGTACTCACCTATCTGTGTTGCTTCTTCAAATCCTTCAACTAAACGTCAGTATTAAGGGATGATATCATACAAATTTTAGTTTTCTTTTAAAGCACTTTTTAAAAAAAATATGAGCCTCTATTATAGTTGTCTTGGATGTTTCGCAAGGTATAATAGACCCCCTTGTGCCCTCCGCTAAAATATTATAAAATACAACAATCTTTATATATATATAGAACAGCTTTATGGTTACATCTATATTAAAATTAAGATAAATATACAAAAGTATTGAAATACAAATGTACAGTCCTAACATAATCATGCTGTCCAACTGTCTTTTTTGCTTTTCAAGTTCTCCAACAAATCTGTATTGTAATTTTAAGTATTTTAACTAAGGGTGCAACGAGAGTATAAATGAATTCTCCCGCCAGCCATTTGAAGGTCAAAGTCCATGGCTGAATATGATTCCATTGAATGTTGGCCATGACTGGTCATTCCCAGTGATAATGACTAATGTACTCACTTGTTTACTTGTTGTAGTTTGACACACAAAACAACTGCATTTTCTGCAAATATCAAGTGGGTTAAGGTTTTACTAAGGAATCCAATTAAGTAGAATAATGAGAAATGGGCTCGAACCACTAACCTTTCAATTAACAGCTCCCAGAGACTCATGTGCAACCCTTTTCTCCATTTGCAAGCTTTTGGTAAAAAAAAAGACTTTATTCTTGCCGGCCTGTGATATTTGTTTTGCACTGATAAGCAAGATCTGTGTTTCATCTTTCGCAAGCTGTATGAATTTCATGAAAAGCAAGTTGTTCTAGAAAGAAAATGAAAACTTGCATTTAACAAAATCAAGCCGCACGTGATCATCCATAGTGATACATTCTATAAGACAAGACAGGAAGAGAGGCACCACTGGGATTTGAACTCAAGATCTCCTGTTTTAATAGGAAAACGCATTAACCAAATCAGCCAAAGTGCTGTCAGAGTATTAACATCATGTCTGATGTCAGTGATTGCAGCTGACTATCGCTGGAGGACAGTTCACTGTGAACAAGTCAGCCTGCATAATGAGGGGAAGAGACCGGCCTCTGTGATGCACTATAGAGTTACACTAACCTTCTGCCCTACTGTTCTCTGCTGCATTCTACCCTAGCAGATAAATATTGGTTTCCATGCGTGTAAGGTTTATTTTTTTTGTCAAATATTTTCAAGCATATTTTTGATGTTGAAAATAAGTGGTTTGTGGTTTTGAGTGTTGTGTTCCTCTTCCCTTAGTGTCAGAGAGTCACCTTGTCTAAACTCCTTCAAATCCAGACTCAGAGCCTCCTTCTTTAGAAGAGCCTTTAATTAACTATTCTTTACCCCTTTGCTCCTACTGTATTTAGTACCACCATCTACTGTCTCCTTTAACTGTGTATTCTCATCCTGCTTATCTTGTGTATTTTTTTATTCTATTGTTCTAATTCTGCAAAGTGCTTTGAGAAGCCACCTTTAAAGGTGCTATATAAAGTAAAGTTTATTATTATTAATAATGAACAGTGCATTTAACACTGAGCACACTTGGTCCTTCTTTGAGAAGGACTGCAGGGGTAGGGAACAAGCTTTTCACGTGTGTTGTTGAAGACCATATCATCACTTTGTTGCAGGAAATGTCTGAATGCCATCATCGGAGTAAGGACAGGATCAGGGTTCGGGGAAGTCTTTTTGATGCCTGAAACTGTGTGGTTCCTGGTTGTAACGACTGGCACTCTACACCTAAACTCTCTGATATCCTTGGGGATAGAGATCCAGAGGTTGGCGGAATAACCGGAGAAGGCCCTGTCACCCGTAGAGTGTAGACGGGCTTGGGGGACAGATAGGAGACCAGAATTAGAAGAGCCAAGGTTGCGATTAGGGGAGTAGGGCAATAAGAGCTCAGACAGGTACTGAGGTGCCAAGCCATGGAGAGGCTCATAGGTGAGCATGAGGATTTTAAAGTCGACATGAAACTTGACAGGGAACCAGTGCAAGGTGCTTGTGTATTAGCGTGAGCGTTTTTTATTCTGATGAGGAACAGTTTTACAAGTCCGCAAAGGATCGAATATGTTGTTACCTAAACAACAGAGAACATATTTTTGTATTTTTTTTTACAAGGTAAAAAAATGATACACAGTTATAAAGATCAGGAATTATCAATTTGAAGTTACAGTCCACTTACAATATGTCAAAAATGGCAAGAATATGTAAAACAGGTGTATACCATTTTTAAAAAAATGAAACAAGTAAAAAATAAATACTAAATACTTTTAAAATTCAGGAATGTGATTGGTCAGATGCTTACGATGAGTGTTGTTGGTGTTTCGTGTGATTTAGCGAATTGAAAAAATATACAATTTAAAAACGGCAAGAGCTCGTATGAAAAAAAATAGTTTGCAAGTATCTTTGTTGTAACAGCTGCGCCAGAACTAATGTATTCATATACATCAGAAAAGTACCTGAACTTGACTGGTTTATATTCAGTTATGTGCATTGGGAACAAAAGGGAGACTTGCATGGATTTTATTAGGTTTTAGGAATCAGAAAATGTATTTTTGCACGTTTATGCCTACGAGCAGAAATAACTTCCTGCTTTCAGCGCTTTTATTGTTTCTGCTTGTAAATTCGAACAGAGAAACCCAGTACCGACTCACAGAAACGCCCCGGAGTTTCTGTGTTTCTGGGATTTAAGAGGGATGTACTGTATGTAGACAGTAAAGGGAGTTTTTTTTTTCCCGCTGTAGAGTATGAAGGCGATTTGATGAGTCTGGAGGGAGGAGACGCACATTCCGCACGGGGAGCACAGAACAACGAGTTTCACCTGCAGCTCGCCAAGTCCTGTCCTATATAACCGCTGAGCCTGGGACACACTGAGTCTCTAACCAGTGTTGGAGATGTAAAGGGTTAAACCCAGAAGTCGAGAGTGGAGTTTTTGTATAAGTGTTTGATTAGGGTTTTGGGGGGTTTGGTGCACAGAAGAATTTTCGGTTTAGGTTTAGTTTGCTTTTAACACATTTGTAACGGCCATGGCGGCCTGTAGAGTCGGCATGCGCCGTTACTTTTACGCACATTTGGTGTATAAGGGTGGTGAGGGTTCGGCTCACTCAGGTGATATTTCACGGTTGGACTTTTCAAGGAAGGTGTTACAGAAAGAGTTAAGGATTAGGGCATTAGATGTCAATTGCTTAATTACTTTGCCGAAGAATTGGTTTTGACATCAGTTTCAAATCGGCAAAGTTACTGGAAGAATTTTGGAATAAAATAGAAGAGAAAAAAGATGTGGGCCTGATTAGAATGTTTAAATGGCAGAAGCTGATGGATCTTTCCAATAGGACTATGATTGTTTGCATATTTAATGAGATGGTGATGAAGGAAGATATTGTGACATGGTTGTCTAAGTATTGTTTAGTGAAAGGTGAGCCTCAGAAAGTCTGGGATGATGATGGCATCTGGAACTGTGCATGGAGAGTACCTGTTTCATTGCATGGAGATAAAAATGGTTATGGTGGATTTAAACACATTCCTTCTCTGATTGGATTAGGTGAAAATAGAGGCCTTGTGTTCTACCAAGGGCAGCCAAAACTGTGCAGGAGGTGTGGGGAGCTGGGTCACTTTGTGGATGCCATTACAAAGGTGGTGTGTGGTAAATGCAAGGAAATTGGACATGCATATACTGAATGTACAAGCGTGAGGAAATGTAATCTCTGTGAGTGTGAAGGTCATGTGTTTAAAGACTGTCCAATTTCCTTTGCAAATAGAACAAAAATGCAAAAACAGTTTGAAGAAGCATTTTAGGGCTGGAGCAGTGGTTATAGATCAGGAACTGAATGTGGTTGAGAAAAGGAGAGCGAGGGTTCAGAATGGAGTGAAGGGAGTGAGGATGGGGTAGAAGAGAATGATAATGATGCAGAAAGATTTACATCTCTCCAATATATGTAATCCTACTGACCAAGCTTTAGAACCGGTGACTCAAGGAGGGCAGATGGAGAACTGTCCTGTGGATAGTGGGGGTGGTGGAGGAGGAGAGAAAGAAAGCAAAGGGGGGAAAAAGAAAAAGGCCTGTATAGTAGGTAGAGGTACGTCAGCACCTTGTAGTGAAACCAGCGAGAGCACTGGTGGTGTATCTGGGTTTCATGAATGTCTAATTTAAACTCTTAAATATATATTGTTGCTCACATGATGGATATGTCCTAATTCAGGAACTGAGTATATTTATTGGGATGGGAACCAGTGGTTTTAGCTGGGGATTTTAATTGCCTTTTAGAAAGAGAAGGCAGAATGAAGGGCGAGAGATGGGTCCAATTTCATACTTCATCAATATTATTGCAAACATGTAAAGATTTTAAACTGAAAGATGGCTTCAAACTTCATAGTCAGGGGAGGGCAGATTTCACATGGTACAAGTCTAATGGGACCCAAGCCTCACGCATAGATTTTGTTTTGATACTTGATTTTACTTTCACGACCGCAGGCTTAACCCCTGACCATTGTTTCTCTGACCATTGTTTACTGTCATGTACTCTTTCTATTCCAACGGCTGTTACTGTGGGGAAGGGTGTGTGGAAGCTCGATATTTTGCTTTTGGAAGGTGAGGAAGTGACGCAGAGGTTCAGGGAAAGATATAAGGAATGGCAGTCTTTGTATGACCTGTTTGGCACAAGAGCACAGTGGCTGACCCTGCGCTCTGACCCCCAGCTTCTATCCCTGTCTGTGTGTCTCATGGAGTTACAAAGGAGTTACAAGCTGTGCAAACTTCCAAATCTGTAACATCATTTCAAGGGTGTATGATAGATCATTCACAAGATCAAATGGCTGTTTATTATTGTAAGATTGTAGTTCACTACTGTTCTTTTGACTCTTGAGCTTGCATTATACAGCCGTTGAGTGCATTTTGAATCTAAGAGATATCCAACTGATTCAACCTGTCTGATGAATGTTAAATGGGTTGTGACTTTTGGCAAAGTTTTTTGCAATATTATTTGTTTCATGAATACCATTCATCTCTATAACAACTTTCCTGTCCCCTGAACATATGTTTTAAATTGCTTGATCCCATTGGGTGCAACCTTTCCATTGCACTCATAATGTGTTTGCATTAGGAGTGTGTTAAATAAGCAGAAAAGAGCCCTTTTCTTCAACTGCTTCTGATCTTATACAGTGGTCAGAATCTGTCATCCAAAAGCTGATGAGTGAGGGGGAAAAAATTAGTACAGATGCACAATCCATAACAAAACATTAAAGAGCATAAGGGTTTTCATCACATGGACTTGTTTGACTGTTGAGGATTAATGTTTTGGTGGCAGATCAATTAAAGGACAACAACCAGAAACACTGGTTCTCAGACTGAACGCATTCTCCTTCAATCTTTTTTACCAACAGGTGAGTGGAGTTGCCATGGGCACCAGAATGGGACCCAGCTATGCCAATATCTTTGTTGGCTGGGTAGAAGAACGCTTATTCGCTTCCTACACTGGCTACAGATGCAGCCATTCAAAATGGGTGAGGTATTTCGCGGCATACCGCGGTGGGCGTGTCAAACTATCACGCCCACCGGGGTATCACGCGGTATCACGTGTGTCACGTGACTAGCTATCCGGCGTTGCCTTGTAAAACCGCCAGGGGGAGCTTAACCTCTCATGTACAGCATTCGAGCCTTTAATTTTGAACTGTGTATTACAGCATGTTAATCATCAGTCATTCAAATGTTGGTATATTTTATGAAAGCAAGATTGCTCAGTTGGACAAAAGTACACAACCTACCTTTATCAGAAATATTTATGCATCAAAGCCTTTACTGAAGATATTACTAATAGTATTAATAATGGATGACTTTGGACAAGCTGTATACTCAAAGTATAACTTCTTTAGCACATTTGTACAAGCACTTGGAATCTGTCCAAGCCATACTTTGTCAGGCAATTTGTTTTACTTCAACGGGCATAAAAACTTCCTTGCTTTTAACAGGGCGTTTCATAATTTCTAACTATGAAAATGATTTAAAATGCGACACCTATCATGAAAAGAAAAAAATACACACCAGTATTCCATTTCTCCCTGAACATTGTAAGCTTCGAAGTCTTTAACTAACGTGATACCGGAGTCAACAAGCATACTTTTAGAATTTTTGATTAAAAGGGAATATAATATGGAATCGCGTATCTCAAGAATTTAATAACGGTATGATTATATCCGTGTACTGCGGGAGGGCTGTTTCGCCTGCCTGCTTATGCGAGCTGTCTTGTAGCCTACTGGTCTAGGTGCGTGACTACCAACTGGCAGGTTGTGTGTTCAAATCCAGCTGGTGCTGAACCTTTCAGTTCTATTTATTTATTTTTTAATCGCGTAACATAAACGTATTACCGTATGCAAACTGTACTGTATACAATATGTATATGTATATTTAATGTCTTAACTGTGCCCATTTAAGTATTGAATATTCATATCTAATTTTACCACTGAAGGGAAATCTTAACATAAACATACAGTATATGGCTGGTCTCGGTACTTTAAAGAAAAAAATACACACCAGTATTCCATTTCTCCCTAAACATTGTAAGCTTCGAATGAAACCACTAAATAAAGACATAAATAAAGAAATCTTAAGATTTGTTTTATTTAATGTTGGTAGCAGGATGAACTGTCAGAGTGTATATTTTGTCGCAAAGTTGCTACAAGATGTTAACAGTGAAAAAGGTATTTAGAAATGAGTTATTTCAAGATGAAAAAGAAAAAATACACGAAACATGGTTTCATTACGACCAGAATCGGTCTTGAGATATTTTTAACTTAATTTACAGTATTTGAGAGGTATGTCTGAACACCGATACTACAGTGCTTAAGTACTGCTCACGTATATGTTTCTAGGTTTATATTATGCATTTCATACGGTCAAATTACTTTTGAGCAACTCATAAGAAGCGCTAAACGGTATGCGTTTTAGTTTCGTTTTGAGCTGGAACCCGTGGATTGATTAGAGATATCAAGTACATACAAGTCATTTTTTAAATGTTGTAGTTCGTCTTGAAAAAATGTTACGAGTACATCATCTATCAACAATTACACAGGTTCTGTTTCCATATTGCGGATTTTGGTTAGGTACAGTATTATCAAATCCAGTGGCGCTGTGTGTTACTTTACTGAGTCCCAATCTGTGATTGAAACCTGTAAAACTGGTTTAATTCGTCACAGCCAGCACTCTTCAGGTGTGAGGGTCTTCTGCTCAGAATGAAACGCTAAAATGTTTGTGTATATTCTAATGGTAGTGGGGGCAGGGTGTGTGGGAACAGGTTTGTTCTTCACACCTGAAACATTTTCTCTGAAAGGATTTTCTTCGGTGTTTAACCGATCTTGTTACAGTTTACTATTATTAACCATATTAATTTTAAATGCTTAATGTAAAATCTTGTAAAAATATATTTTCATTGTTCAAATATACATTAATATACATTAAGTCTGACTATCATATAATAAGTTAAATACAAAACTAAAGAAAAAATAGGGTTAAATATAATTCAAAATATTTTGCTAACAATGTTAACTGTTTATGAATAATAAAATGTATTAACTAAGGAGTAGGATGGCACAGTTGTTAGTATGTTTTTTGTTTTGTTTCTTTTTCATAAATACAACAGTAGTACCTGATGTCTCAGTGGCTTTCAAAATTAAATTATGCATGCAAACCTGTGAACTAGAAAGATAACTAAGATTTTAATACTAATTAAATGACCGCGGGCACTTCCCACCCCCTCTACATTCTCAGAGTAGAACAGACTAACCTTCTAATGAAAGACGGTCCACCCCCCACGGACAGGAAAAGTGCCCACAGGCACTTAAACTTAATATGGTCAGTAACGGTAAACAGTAACATGGTAAGAAGGAGCACGTACAAACGTTTTCGAAATAACCACATGTAAGACTCTGATCCTAAAAATGTTTAGGGAGAAAGTGGAATACTGGTGTGTATTTTTTCTTTAAACTACCAATACCAGCCATATACAGTCTGTAACGTAGGGATTTCTATATGTCTTTATTTAGTGTTTACATTAGTGACAAAGGCTAAACTTTTAGCTTCAGTAACGTGTACATATCTCCCCTTTTTATAAAACGACTTGGTTGAAAACTGTTCCAGAGCCACTGTTGTTTCATCAGTGAAAAGTACATCATGAAATGCCTCTCCCTGTTCAATCCACTGGAAAAAAGAAAAGGAGCATAAAGCTTCTGATGGTCATAAACGATATTCATTTAGGAGCAGCATCAGAGGTATGTTTTTAACTGCACTGCATTGGAGAGAATACCATAGTGTGTTTTTTTTTTTTTACTCCCTGGCGGAAACTGGCTTCCAGAAGAATCAGTATGGCTCAGAGATTAAATAAAACTTCACAGACATTAACGAAGAGCATAACGCGTGTACTGTATACACTGCAAGTACAACCCAACTCTCTGCAGGAGTGCTGGCTGTGATGAATTGAACCGGTTTCACGGGTATTTTCAAAGTAGGAGGCGAGATTTCCAGCGAAAGACACCCCCCCCCCCCTCAAAAACCCAGTAAATACAGTACTTACTAGTTAAAGGCTAGGCTCCCGACTACGGCGAAAGGAACCCTTCTTTCATTAGAAGACAATGAACATATTTTAGCCCTGAATGAATTAATAGCAAACATGGTTTACATAAAAGACATTTTTCCAAGAAAGTTTAGCCTTTGTCACTAATGAAACCACTAAATAAAGACATATATAGAAAAATCTTAAGATTTTTAAAATACATGACTTTGCTAAAATTTATTTGAAAATAAAAACAATTACAACCGCCAGGGGAGAGAGAGAACAGGGGAGGGATGTTGGTTTTGCATAAGGGGCGGGGCTATGGAAAGTAGGTATGTTTGGGAATGTGTAGTTACATGTTCTGGCTGTTTGTGAATTATCGTTGTTGAGTATGGAGTGTTGAGGTATTGATTTTGTGTAATGCTTTATGTTGAAAATTGAGGTGGATTTTGTTTATGATAAACAGGATAAACTGGGATGGGAGGAAGGTTTGGTTTTGCATAAGGGGCGGGATTATGATAATTGGAGGACTTTGCGAGTGTAAAATGGTTTGATTATTTGATTTTGTATTGTGGTTGTTATCTATGTTTTTGGTTGGTATTATGTTTATATGGTTGTTTTTGTTGGTTGGTTGTTATTATGGTTATTAATAATACGATCTATAGTTGAAATCTGAGCCTAAATAAAAAGAAAAAGCAAGTGATTAGGTTTATGAGCAATCTAATTACTTATTCGTTTAAAAAGCTATATAAAATAAAGTTTATTATTAATTTGCTGGACAGAGCGGTGAACATTATTATGCATAAGACAAAGATAACGATCCTGATCAGTTTAGAAATCTGTGTACGCTGTAAGGTTTTTACTTCTTAAACTTTTAAAATACACGTTTTGAATAGAAAGAAATCCTCTTCCTGGTATAGCAAACCAGCACATCTTTTTTCTCCAATCAGAGGGGTGTCAGATGGTGTCAGCCAATCACCATTCTGCGTTGGGTAGCAACGGGTGACTGTTCTCAGGCGGAAGATGTAAACAGCTTAATGTTCGTGTTAAATATTTTTTTTAATTCAATTAAACGGGCACAGTTAAGACATTAAATATACATATACATACTGTATACAGTACAGTTTGCATACGGTAATATGTTTATGTTACGCGATTAAAAAATAAATAAATAAAAATGAAAAGTCCAGCACCAGCTGGATTCAAACACACAACCTGCCAGTTGGTAGTCACACACCTAGACCAGTAGGCTACAAGAGAGCTCGCATAAGCAGGCAGGCGAAACAGCCTTACACAGCCCTGTCGCAGTACACGGATATAATCATACCGTTATTAATTTCTTGAGATACGCGATTCCATATTATATTCCCTTTTAATCAAATTCTAAAAGTATGCTTGTTGACTCCGGTATCACGTTAGTTAAAGACTTCGAAGCTTACAATGTTTAGGGAGAAATGGAATACTGGTGTGTATTTTTTTCTTTAAAGTACCAAGACCAGCCATATACTGTATGTTTACTTTCCAAAATTAATATCGTTTATGGCCTTCACACGTGTTACAGTATGCTCCTATTCTTTTTATGCTCAGCTACTAAGATTTCCCTTCAGTGGTAAAATTCAATATCTACAACGGGCACAGTAAAGACGTTTACAGTAAGTCTTTCTACGACAGACCAACGGACCACAAGTGCCCCTGTCGGTCAACCAATCACGCACCGCGGTATCGCGTGTCATCTTACCTGCGGTACGTGTCTGTACCGCTCACTTTGAATGGCTGCATCTGTATGTCCCTGACCTCTACAAGCGATATATTGATGACTGCGTCGGTGCTGCCATATGCTCCGACGATCAGCTTAAGTGCTTCCTGCACCATTTCACCAACTTCCACCCGTCCCTCAAATATACGGTTAACATATCTTCCACTACTCTTCCGTTTCTAGACATCAACTACCCCAGACTCTCCACTTCAGTTTATTACAAACCCATGGATTCACACAGCTATCTCTTGTATAACTATTTTCACCCCAAACATACTAAAAACTCTCTCCCTTTTTCACAGTTCCTTCGGCTACAATGACTATGCAGGGACGACATTGACTTTGAGAACCAAGCCCTCAAAATGTACTCCCTTTTGATCAACAGAGGATACCCCAGCAATGTTATTGACGGGGCCCTTGCCCGAGCCAAAAACACCCCTCGGACCATCAACCGAATCAGGAACTCCTGCAGTAACAACCGCATTCCTTTGGTGCTTCCCTACCACCCTGACACACTTCCTATCCCCAGGACTGTAAACGACAACTTTTCCATCCTACACGATGATCCCTCCATTGGGGCCCTCTTTTCTGACCGCCCCATCATCTCATATCGCCGATCACCTAATCTGCGCAACCTTCTTGTTCACAGCTCCCTTGACCGCCCTCAGCAACCATCCACACCAGGCACTTTCCCTTGCAACAGAGCTCACTGTATCACCTGCAAGTATACATCCAACACCACACTCATTCAAGGCCCCTCAGGACAATTCTGGATCACCCAGATGGCATCTTGTACCTCCAGCAACCTTATTTACTGTATCTCTTGTAGTAAATGCCCAGTTTCTCTCTACATTGGAGAAACATGAAGGAGACTTGGAGACCGCTTCAAAGAACATGTCAGGGCTGTGAAGATTAAAGATCTCTCCAAGCCCATTGTTTCTCATTTCACCTCTGATGGCCACGACCACTCTAATCTCTCCGTCTGTTTTCTCAAAAATGGTTTTCTGAACTCATACGTTAGAAAGACTACCGAAACCAAACTTATCCTGCAGCTAGGATCACACCTCCCCCTTCTCTAAACGACAGACTGATCTACTAAATTTTCTCCATTCATTGGTAGTTTCATTTCACACCTCTCAACACCTATTCTAACTTCACATCTCTTGATTGGCCTCTCTTTCTGTCCCCTGCTCCTGCCTCTCACCCCTCCTCCCTCCCAGCCTTTGTTCTCCCACTATATTACCTTTGCCTACTGCCTTGTCTCTCTCACACCTGAAGAAGGCTCCACGGCTGAAACGTTTTCTCTCTTCTTTTTTTCCAGCATGGAATAAATCTATTACTTGTTCCTTAACAACCGGAAACACTATCTTCGGTCTTTCCAGAGCTGTAAGTAGTCATTCCAAGTTTATTAACTTGTCTCTGTTTTGTATGTACTCTTCAATAGCCACTGATGTTATTTACAACAGCTATTTTTAAAAATAAATTTGCATTTTTGGGGACTTTTTAAAGAATTGGCACATTAGGTGGAGCGGTGGCTCTGTGGCTAAGGATCTGCAACTGTGCCTGGAAGGTTGCTGGTTTACATCCCACGGTCGGCAGAGGAATCCTACTCCGTTGGGCTCCTGAACAAGGCCCTTAACCCCAACTGCTCCAGGGGTGCCGTATAAATGGCTAACCCTGCACTCTGACCCCCAGCTTCACTCCCTGTCTGTGTGTTCATGGAGAGCAAGCTGAGGTATGCAAAATAGGAATTCCTAATGCAAGAAATTGTATATGGTCAATAGAGTGATCATATCTTATTGGCACATGGTAATCTCCAAGGAACACGTAATAGGTTTATTCCATGCTGAAAAAAGAAGAAAGAAAACACAATGTTTTGACCATGGAGCCTTCTTCAGTTATGATTTGATTTTTTACAATCATACCTACACAAACTTTGCAGTTTTTAAAAATCTTGCACACACAACCCAGATATGTTGACTTTTTTAAATTTGGGGGTAAGTTTAAGAAACACGTAGTTCTTTTCTAGTTTTGTTTACGTGGTGACTATCAGGAATCCTCAGTGAAAAGGTATGCAGATCCCGTGCAGATGCAGGAGCAAGTAATTATTGAGACAGTCGAACAATCCTAGAATGTCAGATGAGGTCCAAGGTCGAGAGGCAAAAGGGAGTTCAGTAACCAGTAAGCAAGATTCAGAGTAAACGTGAGCTCTCAAAGAGAAGACTCAATACTGAGTAGCAGGAAGCGGGTTTGGATGGTTAAAAAAGTGCTGCAGAGCGTGTGCTGATGGATTAACATATGTTATTATTAACCCGCTGCTGGTACTGGTTAGTTCTTTTGTGAGTTGATCCCCGGTGGTTGTGACAGTGACAGAATGCCGTTTTGTGATTGATGCTATATCAAAATATAGGGCCAGTAAAATTAAGCACAGAAATAAAAACATTTAATGGACTTGTAAATCTGTCGCACTCCTACACTATTAACATCCAGTGGGAGTTGAATTTCACTTATGTTTCCACTTCATTCAGCTGTGTTTTCTATTTTTCAGATTGTTGGCAATGGCACATGTTAAAGAAGGACAGAGGTGTAGGAGGCCAGACCTGTGGTCAAGGGTTGGTGGAGTAGGGAATGTGATCAAAGAATTTCTGAAGTTTTCTAAGATAGAAAAAAAAAATAGGTGGCATGACAATATGTGGTCAACACTGTCAAACAGAGTCCTTGGAGAGGATTGCTCCAGCAACAGGAAATGGTTATCAGTGATTTGGCATGAAGATAGATAAAAAGTAAGAACCCAAGTGCTTAGGGCGCAGAAGGGGGTGAGTATTGGTAGGGATTCCAAACCAGATGACAGTACACAATCTATAGTCAATATTTCAAGTCAAAGTGAGGGACATAGTTTGGAAGGCAACACAGAGCTCAGAAGTTCATCAGAAGATACAGAAGATGCATGGGCAGCACACAGCATCACAGACAGTGGTGACATGTTAGAGGGAGAAAAAAAATCTGTGTAGAATCAGAAAAAAAGCCTGAAGAGCACAGTGAATATTCCCAGGGGGCAAGCTTGTCTGGGACGTCACCTCAGGATAAAAGGGGATTAAGAAAGATTATGTCTGTGCCTAAAACTTTCAAAGTATGTCTAAAGGCTGAACAATGGAGAAAAATACCACCTCTTAAAGGTACATCTAAACTAAGATAACCATGGACCCATATCTTATAAAGCAAGTTCAGGAAGATAAATCCTTGCTGTCAATAGCCTTCAAATACCAATACATCAGGAAAGAGAATTCTAATGATTAAAGCAGTCTGTACTTTCAGTTCCTACCTTCAGTACCTTCAGTTCAGTACCTTCAGTTCCTGTAATGTAAAATACATAATGACAACAAGACACAAACCAATGGGCAATGATGACATCACAATTGATGTTTTACGAGTAGGGCAATTACAACACAGTGAAAGGGAAACAAAATTTTGACAGGCACGCCAGCCTTATCGTTGAAAGATTGCCCGTGCCCTCACAAAAGGAATCAGCAATGTGTACTACAGGCAGCTGAGCAGAACTCCACTTGCTGAAATTGCAGCAGGCAATTTATCTAAGGCTCACAAGCAAGTATTAAACAATTCAGCATTTACTATTCGAATACCACACTTTGTCAAAACAATGCCGCTTCTTAAGCTAATAAGTAAGGGTTTTTGAGCATGCATTGTGTTGTTAATGCTTATATTAAAAAAAACATAAATTCACATATTGGAATTTGGACTGAACAAAGTAGTCCAGCCCCTTTACAACATTACATACCCACTGATTAAAGCTTAAAACTACAGCAGCAGGAGTAACAATAATGGCAACAACATGTTTGGAGTTCGGCATTTCATTTATTCTGCGGAAACATCATATCGGAATGAACTGCCCGAGATAAAAGAGTAATTGCGGCTTCAGATCGTTTTTACAGAGCATTGCGTTGTTCTGTTCATGCTGACTACACGCTTTAAATTTGTCATTTACTGCAAGCGTTGCTTTTCCGGGTTTTTCTGAAATTCCTCGCATTTGAGCCAGCACTAAAATATTTCATTCCCGTCGCTGAATACATCGTGGAAACGGTATGTGCAACGGAATGCTGTCACATACAGTATGAAACCTTTTTGTTATTTGGTTCTGAAGTTTGAAAATGAAAATAAAACGGGGGTCACTTCATAGGCTTGAAAGAAGTCCAAGCAGCATAAAAACCCACAAATTCTCAGAAACTGCATTGTGCTGCACCTTTTATAAATCAGTCTTAAACATTTGAATGCATACCTTACTGCTGCTAATCACATTCACGTGTTTACGAAGCTTTTTTCTGTCCGTTATGTTTTTGCTAAGTAGTTTCTCCGTTTTCCTCGTACTGTGATTGTCAGCGAGCACAACAAGACTGAAACAGTGTAAAGGCAGGTAAAAAAGACAGGGTAAAACGCCTGACTGTCGGGAGTGGGATTTGAACCCGTGCCTCTATTTGGAGAGTGAAACACAAAGCTTAAAAGACACGAAGCTGTGAATTTGCTGTTTTAAACTGCTCGACTATCCTGAAGAAATAGGTGCTGATTGCACCAGTTGCATCGGATTTTCCATAACTTTAGGACGATTGATACGACTGGACGAACACAATTTGTGGCGCTTAGCATGACATGAAAACAGCACCGGAGCATTCGGGTCCGGACTACCAGATTTAGAAACAGTCTTTACCCCCGCACTATCAAACTCTTAAACTCCCAGCCTCTCTCACTCTCACCCCACCTCTCACCTATGATCTGAACCTCACAGTTCCTTCTTTCTTACCAAAAACCCAAACACACATTGAAAATCTTCCTCTACCATACATGTCAAAAGCTCACTCCCCATCATTTCTATCCCTTTATTTCATTCTTTTGATGCTTGTTTTTGCACATAACCTGTTACCTTTTTGTTGTTTTGCACACTGCCTGTTGTTGTTTTTTGCACATCGGCTGTTGTCTCTGTCTTTCTTTTATTATACAATTGTATTGTTGTGTTTTTTTTCTTTGTACTACTTATGTCCGAGAGCTAGCTAAATAGCATTTCGTTATACCATATACCTGTGTATGAGTATAATGACAATAAACTTGAACTTGAACTTGACATAGTCTTGCAGGCAGTATATTATTTAATCATTTAATCGTTTAAAAAAACATGGTCTTCTCGTTCCTAAGTCCGATTTTTAGTGCTTTCGAACGTTACTTCCAACCTGGACTGACAGCTCATCTGATCTGTTTGTGATCAGACCATGAAGTGGGGGGCTGTACCAAGTGCACGTTCCTTCCCAATGCTGAGGCGATCATTCGGAAGATGGGTGTGAAGAGAGACAAGCTTTGTCGACTAAAAAACAAGGCAGGATATGCAAGAATACTAATCACTGGCGACAGTTATGTTCTCTTACTATTGAGACTCCTACATTGCAAGTTTTTTGAAGACTTTGAAACTAAAGGAAAGCAGTGACAAATGAAACAGGCACGGGAGGGGCTTGAACACAGGATCTTCGGTTTACGAGACCGACGCCTTACCACTTGGCCACCACGCCTTCAAGTAAACATGGGAATAATGTTGTTCAAATTATTTTTTTCTGAATCTGGTTTACTTCACCTGGAGGCAGCAACAACAATAAAAGGGATACTTAACAAGGCGATACACTGTAGCAGTGTGACTCCAACAGATGCTCCTGAAGAGACTGGAGGTTTAAGCCAGCTCCTTAGAGCGCTTGGCCGCGTTACTATCGCCAGCGGCTCTTCACCTCTTGTTGTTTGACCTAGTGGTTTTATAAAGCGTGGAAACGACCGCAACTTCGTTTTCTGAGATGCTTTCTCTCACGTGGTGAAATCTCGACCTCTTTGGCATCTCTGGCTATAGTTCTTCTGTAGAGCAGGCTTTCACACCTCTGCTTATAGTGCCCTTGAAGTCATTTTATTTTTACAGGAAGACGCATTCCCTAACAATCTCTCCTGTTTTAGAAATGCTTCATAAGGCGTGCTTGATTCAGGACAAACAGTATACTAATTGTACAATGCAGATTTATGCGGCATTCGTACTGGATTTGAGTGGGATTCTGAAATACTTCTTGCAAAGGTATTCAGACTTTCTTGAACCTATAATAAAAACACAGACCTGAAACTCCCTAGCTTCCAATCTCTGATGTTGCTGTCCTTAAACTCGGACGTGATGTTCTGCAGACGTGTGCATAATGTCCTGTTTTTTTACAGTGTAGACATCTTGCTGATCACGCTCCGCATTCATCTGCTTTGTGCATTGTTAGTCCGCACCTGTAACATGTAATGTCAGCCGTCCCCTGTTCTTCTATATCTCTAGCATGACTGCGTCCTGCTGTTGGGCTTTTGTTTGTAAAGTTTGAGCGAGCGCCCCGTTCAGTGTCACTTTGTCACTGTGGTCAGAAAGCATTCTTGATTCTGCTTGAGCTGCTTCATGAATTCTAGCGACTGTAAGAGCTCTTTCTAAAGTCAGCCCTTCCTCATTCAGCAATTTATAGTCTCTTATGTGCACATTTTTCCACAAGTTGATCTCTTAACATGTCAGTTTCCAATACTCCAAAGTCACACGATTTAGCCAGTTATCTTAGTGCAGTCACAAAAGCATCAACAGATTCGTCCTGAGACTAAGTTCTCTGCCTACAGATGCAGCCATTCAAAATGGGTGAGGTATTTCGCCGCATACCCCGGTGGGCGTGTCGCGGTATCACGCGGTATCACGCAGTTCACGTGTGTCACGTGACTAACTATCCGGCGTCGCCTTGTAAAACCGCCAGGGGGAGCTTAACCTCTCATGTACAGCATTTGAGCCTTTAATTTTGAACTGTGTATTACAGCATGTTAATCATCAGTCATTCAAATGTTGGTATATTTTATGAAAGCAAGATTGCTCAGTTGGACAAAAGTACACAACCTACCTTTATCAGAAATATTTATGCATCAAAGCCTTTACTGAAGATATTACTAATAGTATTAATAATGGATGACTTTGGACAAGCTGTATACTCAAAGTATAATTTCTTTAGCACATTTGTACAAGCACTTGGAATCTGTCCAAGCCATACTTTGTCAGGCATTTTGTTTTACTTCAACGGGCATAAAAACTTCCTTGCTTTTAACAGGGCGTTTCATAATTTCTAGCTACGAAAATGATTTAAAATGCGACACCTATCATTCAACTAGAGCTTAAAATATCACAAGGAAAAATACACACCGGTATTCCATTTCTCCCTAAACATTGTAAGCTTCGAAGTCTTTAACTAACGTGATACCGGAGTCAAAAAGCATACTTTTAGAATTTGATTAAAAGGGAATATAATATGGAATCGCGTATCTAAAGAATTTAATAACGGTATGATTATATCCGTGTACTGCGACAGGGCTGTGTAGGGCTGTTTCGCCTGCCTGTTCATGCAAGCTGTCTTGTAGCCTACTGGTCTAGGTGCGTGACTACCAACTGGCAGGTTGTGTGTTCGAATCCAGCTGGTGCTGGACTTTTATTTTAACAAACATTTCTTCGAAAAAATAGGTAAGCGATATTATGGACAATCAATTGACTTTTATATTTCAAAATATCGCAACATGATCGATATTTGTGATATTTTGAACATATCTTCCCTTCTGACAGCGGTTCCTGCTTCTATTGTGTGTGTGTGTGTGCAACAGTAAATTTTTATAGAGAAATGGAGGCTGGACAGTATGCGTTACAATATAAACATTTATATTGATTTAAATCGTGTTCTGATTTAAATCGCAAACGCGTGTTTAATTATGTGTTTTTTAATCATAATCAGGCTAATGCATTTCTACATTTTCTGTATGAACCAGCTTAGAGGTTCATACAGAAAGACAGCTTGTGTTTAAATTGAGTGTAAGGTAATTTATGCTTCTAAAATCATGGTCAGTATTATTGTACTGTGCTGTACTGTGTCACATTATTTTATAGCGTTTTTATTGCGTTATTAAATCCGGTGGCGCTGTGTTCGTTTCCTGACTCACATTATTTAAACTGCGACACTGATCATTCATCTCTAAATAAACTTTATTTTATATAGCGTTTTAAGCGAATAGGTAATTAGATTGCTCATAAACCTAATCACTTTTTCTACATAAACACAGCGTGATTGCTCTCTGAAAATGCTTTTCCTTTATTTTTAAAGTAGGCTCAGATTTCAACTATGGATCGTATTATTATAAACTTTCTTGGAAAAATGTATTTTATGTAAACCATGTTTGCTATTAATTCATTTAGGGCTAAAATATGTTCATTGTCTTCCAATCGAGTCGAGTTGACATTGGAAGCCTGCCACACCCGGACTGTTAAACCAACGCATTAGCACGTCAAAGCCCATTGAGCCAGTATTGGCTTTAGTATTCCCCCCTTCTCCCCTCAATTCAATTCAATTCAAGGTGTTTTATTTGCATGACAGATGGGTACAAGCAGTGTTGGGTATGTATATTGTAACGCTTACGGCAGACAGGCACTGTGTAGGAGCCGACGCACCAGAGCAGCGCACCGAGGGAGCGTCTGCATTTATAACTTAGTTTTTTAAATTAGTCAAGCAATACGAAGCATCTCCTTTTACTTAGTGCCTGAGCATACTGCAACGTGTGTGAAGCCCATAAACGATATTAATTTTGGAACTTAAAAATACAGTATATGGCTGGTCTCGGTACTTTAAAGAAAACATACACACCAGTATTCCATTTCTCCCTAAACATTTTAAGCATCGAAGTCTTTAACTAACGCGATACCGGAGTCAACAAGCATACTTTTAGAATTTGATTAAAAGGGAATATAATATGGAATCACGTATCTCAAGAATTTAAAGACCAGACAATCGCAAACTCGTTTTCAATAAAATTATTTTATTCATTCAGCAGTTTGTGAGAGGGACATCCAGCAGGAAGACACACACACACCGGTTTTCATTGACAAAATTGTTTTTTTTCAATTCCTCTTGTCTAACAGGAATGTTTTGTTTGTGAACAGACTGTTAGACAAGAGGAAAAGACCGCCTCCTCCTACGAAGCATTTCGTTGATCCGATCACGAATTCTTTTCCAGTCGTACGCAGCAAGGGTTGAGAATCTCCGATTCACCATCGTACTAATGGTTTCCCGGAGATTGCAAGGCAAGGCACTTTTGCCTCTGGACCCATCGAAATTTACAGACGTGGTCCACCCCCAGTAAATTTCAAAAGTCACAAGATTTCGAAACACGAGGGCGGCGTAGCGGTCGGCTCTTGCTTTCCCGTCTATGCCGATGCACTGCAAGTACAACCCCCCCTCCATCTCCTGGGTGATGGGTAGCAGCTGGACATCTGGGAGAATTATTCGTCCCACTGGCATCTGTGAATTCCGCTGTGCTTCCTGGGGGGAGATAGCCGGCGGGGACAGCATCAACAGATTCCTGCGCGGTGGTGAACTGAGAGGCCGGGATGGAGTGTCCTGAGGCGGTGTGTGCTCTGCGGGGGGCAGAGCTTCCGCCAGGCATTGCAGCCTGCGTGGCGGGGAGAGGCACTTTTCGGGAGACAGCTGCTCAACTGTTTGACTGCTGGAACTCTAGCCTCCCAATCCTCCCCAGTAATGCATCGTAATGCTCCCGCTGCTGCCGAAATGTTTCCATACAGGTGCTGCTTCTACAGGTTGGCACCCTGGCCAGTGGCCGAGAGCAGAAACCCACGGCCTGTGGCAAAATAACATAATTCATGTAAGAAATAAAGTCACACAGTAGTATTCATCAGTCGCGGAACAGAAGTCAAAATAAACTTTTCTTTTTTTCCGTCTTACCGCTTTCTTTTTTACTGTCCTGGTGGTAGATCGTTTTGCCTGTGCGGTGTTTTCTTGAAGAACAGGCTACGAAGAAATAATTATAATTGAATTTAAAATTCAAAACGGCAATAATACCTTGTAATATGCGCTGTAATCGCGTATTTCAGATGAAGTCTGCTGTATTTGCTTACCCTTCGCTCTTTGGAAGCTGGGGCGGCAGAAGCACCCCGTCTCTTCCCGTAAAACGCCTTGGTCTCCAAACTGTACTATGGTCGCTGTAGTGCAGGTTCGCAGTTTTTTTTTTTTGTGATGGGAGCTCACCCAATCCCTTGGTGTCTTTTATGCGTCACACATACTGTATTTCAGCGCCATATATTTCATGGATATTATGGAATATAATGGATGGATATCTTAGTTATCTTTCTAGTTCACAGGTTTGCATGCATAATTTTATTTTGAAAGCCACTGAGACATCAGGTACTACTGTTGTATTTATGAAAAAGAAACAAAACAAAAAACATACTAACAACTGTGCCATCCTACTCCTTAGTTAATACATTTTATTATTCATAAACAGTTAACATTGTTAGCAAAATATTTTGAATTATATTTAACCCTATTTTTTCTTTAGTTTTGTATTTAACTTATTATATGATAGTCAGACTTAATGTATATTTGAACAATGAAAATATATTTTTACAAGATTTTACATTAAGCACTTAAAATTAATATGGTTAATAATAGTAAACTGTAACATGCTGTAACAAGATCGGTTAAACTGCGAAGAAAATGCTTTCAGAGAAAATGTTTCAGGTGTGAAGAACATAGATCTCCAATGCAATTTCAACCAAACCTTTTCCCACACACCCTGCCCCCACTACCATTAGAATATACACAAACATTTTAGCGTTTCATTCTGAGCAGAAGACCCTCACACCTGAAGAGTGCTGGCTGTGACGAATTAAACCGGTTTTACAGGTTTCAATCACAGACCATGTGACATGGGACTCAGTAAACTAAAACACAGTGCCACTGGATTTGATAATACTGTAAGAGGACACGGGGAAGGGTCATCTCTAACGGGTACTTCCGTAACGAAACGCTGAAAATGCTAGAGATGGAACTTAGCAAGATGGCGGACAAAAATAATCAGCTGACCAGTAGATGGAAAGGGTCTACCTTACGAGACACAGCTGAGACGCATCAGGAATCGGGATATAAGTGGCCCGGAGGCAGTGAACAGCGCGGAAGCCGGTAAGGTGAATGCGTTTTGGAGGAAAAGAGTGGAAAGAGGTGGATGTTAAGGATCGGGCTAACGAACGACTGCAAGGAGAAAGGTTTATGATTTTGGATTACGGACACTGGTTTAGGATACATCGCGGATTGTCTTTATTACGAGCTTTTGGAACTCGGAACAAATCAGGACTAAGGGAACGGATTACGGACTGTATTAGGAAGACAGTTGTTGGAAGAAACGCCACGGATCGGAGGACAGTAAAGTGTGGTGTAAGTACGACCTTCGTTTACATAAACTATTCCCCCGGAGACACCACATACCTAACCAAAATCCGCAATATGGAAACAGAACCTGTGTAATTGTTGATAGATGATGTACTCGTAACATTTTTTCAAGACGAACTACAAAATTTAAAAAATGACTTGTATGTACTTGATATGTCTAATCAATCCACGGGTTCCAGCACAAAACGAAACTAAAACGCATACCGTTTCGCGCTTCTTATTAGTTGCTCAAAAGTAATTTGACCGTATGAAATGCATAATATAAACCTAGAAACATATACGTGAGCAGTACTTAAGCACTGTAGTATCGGTGTTAAGACATACCTCTCAAATACTGTAAATCAAGTTAAAAATATCTCAAGACCGATTCTGGTCGTAATGAAACCATGTTTCGTGTATGTTTTCTTTTTCATCTTGAAATAACTCATTTCTAAATACCTTTTTCACTGTTAACATATAAAATATGTATATAAAATATACACTCTGAAAGTTCATCCTGCTACCAACATTAAATAAAACAAATCTTAAGATTTCTATATTTATGTCTTTATTTAGTGGTTTCATTCGAAGCTTACAATGTTTAGGGAGAAATGGAATACTGGTGTGTATTTTTTTCTTTAAAGTACCGAGACCAGCCATATACTGTATGTTTATGTTGATTTCCCTTCAGTGGTAAACTTAGATATGAATATTCAATACTTAAACGGGCACAGTTAAGACATTAAATATACATATACATATTGTATACAGTTGTAGTTCAGGTGGGTAGCTGCGTCAGCATGCGTAGGCTGCAAAGGAACAAGTAATAGGTTTATTCCATGCTGAAAAAAAGAAGAAAGAGAACACAACGTTTCGGCCGTGGAGCCTTCTTCAGGTGTGCCTTCTTCACACCTGAAGAAGGCTCCACGGCCGAAACGTTGTCTTCATCTTTCTTCTTTTTTTCAGCATGGAATAAACCTATTACTTGTTCCTACATATTGTATACAGTACAGTTTGCATACGGTAATATGTTTATGTTACGCGATTAAAAAATAAATAAATAAAAATGAAAAGTCCAGCACTAGCTGGATTCGAACACACAACCTGCCAGTTGGTAGTCATGCACCTAGACCAGTAGGCTACAAGACAGCTCACATGATCAGGTAGGTGAAACAGCCCTACACAGCCCTGCCGCAGAACACGGATATAATCATACCGTTATTAAATTCTTGAGATACGCGATTCCATATTATATTCCCTTTTAATCAAATTCTAAAAGTATGCTTGTTGACTCCGGTATCACGTTAGTTAAAGACTTCGAGGCTTACAATGTTTAGGGAGAAATGGAATACTGGTGTGTATTTTTTTCTTTAAAGTACCGAGACCAGCTATATACTGTATGTTTACGTTCCAAAATTAATATCGTTTATGGCCTTCACACGCGTTACAGTATGCTCCTATTCTTTTTATGCTCAGCTACTAAGATTTCCCTTCAGTGGTAAAATTCAATATCTACAACGGGCACAGTAAAGACGTTTACAGTAAGTCTTTCTAAGACAAACCAACGGATCACGAGTGCCCCTGTCGGTCAACCAATCACGCACCGCGGTACCCCGTGTCATCTTACCTGCGGTACGTGTCTGTACCGCACACTTTGAATGGCTGCATCTGTAAATTTATGCCGTCCCAAAACCACATTTCTCCGCGGTGTAAAGTAAGCGTCTAAGGCAGCTACAGTCTGTTCATATGTACCTTTTTCTCCAGGGAGGTTGGCGAAAATCCGCTGCACGGGAGCCCCGATACAGTGCAGTAATGTAGCACGTCTCACGCCATCCTGAGCTTCTGAAGATCCACTGGCTATTTAAAACAATCTGTACGACTCCATCCATATCTTGTATTCCGTATACAAATCCGGAGCTCCGAGGTTCAGTAGAAGCGGTGGAAAAAGCTGGGCATAACCAAAGCTTCTCGGCGCGGCTGCCATATCTTCCATGGTGCAAACTAAACGAAAAGACTGAAAATTCAGAAGTTCGTTTCTACCAGCAAGAGAACTAAAATCTGCAGTGTTCTGCTCGCTTTGAGTCCGTCAAGCACTCATCTCTCGTCGCCATAAATGTTGTGTATCTAAATTAAGAGACGTTTTTATATTATTTTAACTATTTTGTTAACTACACAGATCACGCCCTTACACCAATATTCCCGCTTTCTACTCTCTCGTTCTGTTGTCTCGCGATGTCTACTCACTATACTACATTTAGCATGACTTCTTGTTGCAGTTGAGCTCAAAGCTGGAGATGATCTCCATATTCTACCGCACTAACTAGTCCGAAACGTAGTATACTTTTTAAGTGAAGTCAGGTTGTTCAAAAATTAAACCAGCGCCCTGTCACAGAAACGTACCCCGGTCTCCCGCCCAACAAGCGGGGGTACTCGGCACTATACTAACGAGGAGCGCTTGTCTGCAGCTGAGCGTCAGCTCTGTTTACTGTCAGCAGTCATTGCCTCATTTTCAAAGACTTTTTCACCTGCTCTCAGCTTTTAAAGACAGTCATAAACGCTCAAGAAGTAATTCATGTCAGTTTGAAGTCTGTTTCTGTTGTCTCAGCTCTTGATGAAGAAAAGCCGTGCGTGGGAGACTCCCTCTCTGAAGAAGTTTGCCGTCACCCTGCGAGGGAGAAGAGCCATCAATCACCGAGGCAACCACTGAGACAGTTAACATTAAACCCGTGAAATGCGAGATGTTGTGATTTTTTCCCGCTTAAGGCTTCTATAGTTTCTACTCTAACGAGAAAGACCTCTTTATTAGAAGTAAGATTTTACCAAACGTCTCCAGGGGTAACTGCGACCCGAACGCAACGCCTTAGACCACCAGCCATCTTGCCTGTGGTACTTTTAATGAAGTATATATTTTAGTTCTTTCTACTCGTTGATAAGAAAAAAAGTGAAATTATGTAATTAGCGATATGTCTTTTTTTTCATGGGGAAAACTAGCCCGAGCAAATGTAAAGTTTAGAACAGCGCTCAATAAAAATGATCAGAAACCGAAAGCGCTTCTTATGCAGATCAGTATATTCCGATACCACTGGTTCTGCAGAAGAAATAAGAAAAGCCGAACTCAAAGCACTGTGTTGCCATTACGGGTACTCTGTCTGCAGGTACTTTAAGATCTACTCACACCGTGATGCCATTAAGGGTACCTAGTTAAAAAAAACTTATCGTCACCTTTTTGAACGTGATTATTAGACACCCGTTAAATCTCAACCGAGGTTTCTTGAGAGATCGTTCAGCGAGCGAGTATTAAAAAACTACATCGCTTCCAACCTCTGCTGTCACTGTAAACTCGGACGTGATGTTCTGCAGATGTGCAGTGTGCCTTTCCTCTTGTTGTTTTCAAGAGCACTCACTGTGTGAGCTCCTCACTGCGTGTTCTGTACTCTACTGTGATTTAATTTAGATGATTATGCGGTTCAACATTTTCGGTTTGAGAAATGAAACACTAAGTACACTACTGTAAATACAAGTAATGGACATTTAAAATAACCACAGTACAGCTAGAAGAGTGAAAGATAAAAGACTATTTAGAATGATATTCACAATAGACTTAAAAACAGCACAACCGCCCAAACAGGGACTTGAACCTTGGGACCCTCAGATTAAAAGTCTGATGCTCTACCGACTGAGCTATCCGGGCTCTGAAAGAAAATCGACACTGTCAGGATCCTCGCGAGTCACGTGTCTCTTGTGCCGAAGAGCAGTCATACCTGACCTGTCTGGAATGACCACTGACAGACGTTATCCAGAAGCGACGGCACCACTCACAGTAGAATGAGTGAGAAATACAGCATGACATGGGTAGTTAAGGGGCTCCCACAATCCATCTTTCCTCACATTACTGATTTTTTCACTAACATTTTGACCTTTTCACAGTCAGATTTTTTTCACATTTAATAAAATCTTTTAATCAACAACATTAAAAAGAAAAATGGAACGTTTTTTGGAACAATAATTAAAAAAAACTTTCAATGCCTTGGTTGTATACGTGTGCACACCCTTTATGAAGAGAGTTGCAACAGTGCTGAAATTTAAAGAGCATTTCTGTAGAGAAAACAGCATTTTTTCTGCCTTGATGTTAAGCTTAGGGAGCCTGTCTTTTCTAAATTCTATTTCTTAACACCTTGCACAGCCTCCCGACAGACTAACAAATATTTTTTGGAGAAATTGGCTCACACACCGGAAGACACTAATGTTTATTTACGTTAGAGTATGTAAAACTCAGGCTTTCACACCTCTGCTTATAGAGCCCTTCAAGTCATTTTATTTTTACAGGAAGACGCATTCCCTAACAATCTCTCCTGTTTTAGAAATGCTTCATAAGGCGTGTTTGATTCAACGGACAAACAGTATACTAATTGTACAATGCAGATCTATGCGGCATTTGTACTGGATTTGAGTGGGATTCTGAAATACTTCTTGCAAAGGTATTCAGACTTTCTTGAACCTATAATAAAAACACAGACCTGAAACTCCCTAGCTTCCAATCTCTGATGTTGCTGTCCTTAAACTCGGACGTGATGTTCTGCAGACGTGCAGTGTCCCTTTACTCTCATTGTTTTCAAAACGACCTCCGTTGTCGGGTGAAGTTGAAGTGGAACTGGCCTGACTGCACAGAAAAGTACTGATGATGAGGAATGATAAAATGTTTCTACGGCTCAAAATGTCTCTTTAGACCCTCGTCATGTCTCTGTGAGGAACGGTCAGGTAGAGAGGTTTAACAGATGTTCATGATGTTTCACACGGGGTGTTACCTGTTGTAGTGTTTCAAAAGAATGTGTTAGCAGACCACAAATTATCTTCAAAAGATTTGGGTTTGTACTGGCTGGGATTCAAACCTGACTCAATTATTTGGAAGGCGCCTGTACCACCAACAAACTTCCGAGAAGCACCTGCAAATTATCACAATCCTCTCACTCACCTTCAAAGTTATGGAGACACAGACGTCCAATGAAAACTAATTTTATTCACTCAAGGCTCCACTCTTTTGTTGTGATGTCATTTTAATTAATATTAGCTTTGATAAGGTGTCGTTTTTGCCTCTTAAAGTTAAAGTCTGCTCCTTTCTTCCTGGTATAGAAATAACATGTTCCATCTTTGTTTAAAAACACCACTAAAAGTAAATTATTCAGCTCTAACGCCTGTGTGCATTGACAAGACATCTCAAAAGGACTTATCAAATAAGAACACGATCCTTCCTGTTACCATTCCTGTGGTTGGGGCATTGTTTCACCCTTTTATGTTCTTCTACAATATTTGCAGACAGGGCTTTATCACTCGAGTTGAACAGAACAAGTGTGCATCGGTCAATGAAAATCATCAGTAGTGCTGTTTGTCTATGCATAGTTTAATCAAGAGCACTTAAAAGATGCAAAAAGCTCTCAAATAAAACAGAATTGAAAGACAGTCGAGTAAGGGGGTAGAAAAAAAGCTCTCCCCCATCTGGGAATTAACCACCGTCGCACGTGTGACTGGATACAAAAATAATAGATTAATTTTTGCCCAGTCTCTTGAAGCTTCAATGCGATTATTTTTCCTTCCTTATTTCTTCATTCCCATTAATTTACTCAGAGGAAACTCGAAAGTGGGAAACTGCAGGCATTTTTTGTGAGTGGTGGATTGTGATCAGTGAGCATCTGCACATCTCTAAGTCTGTTCCATTACCTTCACCATCGGGGATGTAGCTCAGTGGTAGAGTGCATACTTTGCATGTAGTAGGTCCCAGGTTCAATCCCTGGCATCTCTAGGTGCTTTATATTCCAGGTCTCACATCGCAATCTTCTGTTGAGTGAGAACTCTTTGCTCGTGTTCAGAGAGAGCCAGGTTTACACAATTAAATGCAGGCACACTCGACGTTTTAAATGTACCTCATTTAGTTCTGTTAAATCCTAAATTATTTGAACTAATAATTTAGTTCAAATTCAGGAAATCCTGAGATTGCTTCACACTTGTCGTGGCTGTTGCAGAAAACACCTGTTGAATCTCACCTGGGATTTTTTGAGAGATCATTCAGCGAGTGAATCCTCCTTCTGAACTCCGCACTAAACTGAAAGCTTCACGAGCTCCTCACTGCGTGTCCTGTACTGTTACAAGTAATAATAATAATAATAATAATAATTGCTTACACTTATATAGCGCTTTTCTGGACACTCCACTCAAAGTGCTTTACAGGTAATGGGGTCTCCCCTCCACCACCACCAAGTGCTCTCTTGTAGATGTGAAGCACAGACATAAACACACTTTGAAATTGTTCAGTTTGTAAAGGAAAATGCAAAAGATCATGACAAGTATTGATCGTATAAAATATCCATGGTACAACTCGAGAAAGTACTGAAGGACTACACATCGACTTTTGATGATTACAAGAGATTCAAGAAACACAACCGTCTGCACCTGGGTTTGGATCCTGAACGTTAGAGTTAAAAGAACAAAAGCGACGGATAAGACCTACAAACTCTCTTAATTGTCTTATAGTTTATGAAATAAAATAATTTCTTACTGTTGATAGACGATTTATTGAATTTTAACAAAATCAGAATTACAAACTTTTTCGGTTAAACTGTTATTCATATACTCTAACGCAGATAAACGTTAGTGTCTTCGGTTGTGTGAGCCCATTTCTCAAAAAATATATATTTTTAGTCTCTCTGGAGGCTGCGCAAGGCGTTTAGAGAGAGAATTTCTAAAAGACAGGCTCTCTAAGCTTAACATCAAGGCAGAAAAAAATGTTTTGTTTTCTCAACAGAAATGCTTTTTGGAACTTTCAGCCTTACGTAGGGAGCAACGTCTGCCGAGATCACTGATGAGCCAGTGCACATGGTGGTGTGCCTGCAAGTAAGTTTAATATTGGCTGTGGTGGCGAGCTGCTTTTGTCTGTGAAACTTTAACTTCTTCATGCTGAATCATCGGCAGGAGTAGAGCTTATTGAATCTTTGCGCATACGCTTCATCAGAAATACCTTGTTCCAATGTCCATGTTCAAAAGAGATTAGGGGATTTACTTCATACTTTCACAAAGCATACCTTACACGAAAGACTTAAATGGGGAATTGATTGTGCTTATTTACGTTGTTCCTGTGGTTGCCTTGGTTACAAAGCTGAACGTTCTTCCATGTTCTGCTAGAGTATCCTCTGGGTGGGCTTTATCAGTTCGCTCGGATAGGTCATCAGTGCTCAGTCTCTGGAAAATAATCAGCACTGTCGTTTATTTCTGTGCATATGGCCGTGTTTTAAAGCATATAATCACGAGTTCATTGATTTCTCCAAATAACAACAATACATTTAACCCCGCGGTAAGAATTCCTTCAATCCGATAGTTTAACTCCGAGTAAAAACTATAGCAGCACTATATATAATGAGGTGATATTCAAAGATTTCAACGTTCTTATTGAATCGCCTGTTTGAGATATCGGTCAGAATTCCTAAAATGATTTTATAATTCAGTTTTGCTTTACTATTATGATCCATAATCAGACGCGTTACCCATAGCGCTCCTGGCCCTCGAGTCACATTCTCCAACTCAACCACATTGATCTCAGAGCTGCGACTAGTAACACTGCCCCGGTCAAACTTTTCTCATTTAGATACAATGTCATTCATTTTGTCTGTTTACCCGTCGCGCTGAAATTCACACATGAGGGAAGTCACACGAAAGAAATCACAGAAAAGATATATCGCTTTAAAAAGAATTCCAGAGTGGAGACGCTGACGATTGAAAACTGAGCCTCGTACACACGATGCATGTGCTCTACCAATGAACTAAACTCCCAATTGGTACTTTTGCTTGAGGCTCTTTAATTGTGTTAGGAAGAGTGAGGAGTCGACAGTACATTTTAAAGGTCACAGCAAGACAATAAGACGCGATAATTCAGAACATGACCCTCTGCTTCATTGTATACTGAGCTTTCGATTAACATCTAAGTGAAAGACAAACTCACTTTTTGATTAAAGAACACTTTTATCACATGTTCTGCACTCCTGATGGTGTTTAGCTCTTTTCTACACTCAGTTTTTGAAGATCCCCAGCTAAAATATTCTAAAAAGTATTGAATAGCATTTTCGTTTATGTTTATATTAAAATTCCCAGTGATATTGACTTAGGTACTCAAATATTTACTTTTTGTAGTTTGAGTCGCGCCAAAAGTTTAAAATCTCTGCAAATATCAGGATGGTTGAGAATGTGCAAAGAAACCCAATCACATTTAGAGAAGGTGATGTTTAGATCAGATTAATTTGAAGTGTGTCTCTGGGTGCGTTTGATCTACCAACGATGTGTTTAACTGAAGGACATCCTGCTTGATTGTGCCATAGAAACTAAGACGTCGTATTTTTTCTACTTTCACAGAGTTTTGGCTAAAGACAAAGAAAATCGTTGTCGTTTTCTTGCCAGCTGGCAGTAGTTTTTCTGCACTAATAAGAAAGATGAGAATGTTATCTTTCGCAATGTGTGGGTTTCTTGAATAAAAAGTTGTGCAAAAAATGAAATGAACACTTCCATTAAACTTATTGCAGAAGCATGTTGATGGCTATAACGATAAACAGTGTGAGAAAACAGGAAGAAAGGCACCAGGATCTGTTTACTAGACAAGCACTTTAACCAACTAAGCCATGCACCTGCGAAGTACTGTCCTTTTACAGCTTCTTGGACACACCACTCTGTCACATCTTCGTTCGGTGTGCACTGAGCCTGCTCGCTGAGCAAGTTGAGAAAGGATGTGAAATGGCTTTTAGCTGGCAATTTCATTACCTAGGAGCTCAATATGCTTTTGATGATCTACAGGGAGTCCAGTGCAGCACAGGTGATGGACTGTTAATCCATTGTGCTCTGCACAGGTGGGTTCTTGTCCCATCCTCGTCGACTTCAGGGTTTGACAAATATGCTTTTTTAAGTGGTTGTGCTTTCGTTTCGTTTTTCACTCTTGTTCTAGAGTAGTAATGTTTCTAGATGTGCATGAACGTGGTATAGTAGGCTGACAGCAGGAACACGTGGCCCACAAGCAGTGACAGTATTAGAGGTGCCTGCAGTATGTAGGTTTGTGAGCAGTGATAAAATAACTTGCCATGGAAGCAGGTGTGCCTGAGTTAATACAGCTCCATCAAGTAGAAAAAGTAACAGAAGAACCAACATAAATCCAACAGCGAGCTTCTACCCCTGAAAACACAGGCGAGACTGCTCCAAGCAACTCACTACCTCAGCATGGCTTCACTGCACACTGCTGTTGAAACCAATTGCACCACTAGAGCTGTGTGAGCTTTTCTCTCTACACAGACTGACACTGCACAAACACAGGGTTTGGGCTGTGGATCCATCTCCACATGGAAGAAAGAGACAGTAAAATAGCAAGGAAATACAAGAGAAGAAACTGAAATAATTGTGCTCACTGCAAAGTAGGAAGGACAGAGGTGGCCGGACACTTAAAACAGCTTGGAGAAAAATTTGTAATGACGTTCTTCGGTGTCAATCAGCAGATGGATTTCTCATCAGGTTCTGCTGTGCAGTTTGAACGTTTGTTCTCCAAAATCTGGTTCTTTATATGAGATCAACTGATATTAATTTGGACTGATCAGAATCAATACAATTGATGTCTGGGGAAGGCAAATAACCTTTCTTCATGATCTGGGATGTGACTCGTTAAATTTCAACAGTTACAATCCCCTTTATGAAGGGTTTGCACTCTTATGCAATCAAGGCATTGAAAGATTTTTATTATTATTATTGTTCCAAAAATGTTCCATTTGTTATTTCTGATGGAGCACCATGTGCAAAGATTTAACAAGCTCAACTCTCGCCAACGATTCGGAGTGAAGAAGCAGGACATTAAAGTTTCACAGACAGAAGCAGTACGCCAGCACAACCAATATTAAAACACAGTACAATTTGCACTGACTGGAAAGTGATCTCAGCAGACGTTGTTCCTTGTATAACGCTAAAGGTGGCAAAGCGCATTTGGTTTGAAAGGATGCAGTAAAGCTTTTGTTTTCTGCCTTGATGTCAAGCTGACAAAGTATTTCTAAAAACTTTGCTTAGGTTCTCAAGGGACTGTCAAAACACAATTCCACTTTCCACAATTTTCCACAATTCCAATTTTCAAGTCAGAAGAAAAAGGTTCACAGAAGCATCTGGCAGTGGTGGGATTCGGACCCACGCCTCCAAAAAGACTACTCACTGTGCTCTCTCTCTGTCTCATTACTTGCCCAGAGGAAGCCAGGTGGCTTATAGCTTATGACCATGGAACCGACTGCACCTGCTTTTTCTGAGATGCTTCCCCTCTCATGGAGAGATCTCGACTTCTTTAACACCTCTAGATAAACTTCTTCTGTGGAGCAGGCTTCAGACCTCTGCGTACAGCATTCTTAATGTCATTTTATTTATACAGCAGGATGCATCCTGAAAGTTTTTTTAAATATTTTTTTTTAATTTGAACAACAAAATACATATAATACAAGAAAGAGCACATATCACGTATTAATAACATCGTCAGGGGCACGTGCTATAATCCAATTATACTTTCTGAAAAATCTACTGTCCAGGCAAATGTACATGCTGATCTACAGGGCTCTTTTCTGCACTGAGCTGCTCATTTGAAATCCGGAAGGCAACACAAACGCGCTTCTATACCAAGAGTCAAACCTGGACCGCCTGGGTGAACACCAGGAAACCTGGGCACTAATCCATACCTGACAGCTTTTGAAAAGGAGTTCTGTAATATTCACAAATACGAAGACAAGATGTAAATACTCCATAGGTTTAACATTCAGGAATATGAATGGTCAATTGTTTACAATTAGAGTTTTTATGTTTCGTATGATTTAGCTACCTTTTTACAACATGTAAAAAAACAGCACACCCTAATGACAAAGCCTTAGATCCACAGAGAAAAACAAATTGTGTTTAAAGTCATTTTAAAGACACGAGATAACATTACTCTTACTTTTTGTTGCTTTAGCAAATTTCATGTAGTTTATTTCTGACACAAGACATAACAAGCTTATGTATTTATGACAAAAAAGCAGGGCAACAATTTTCATCGACCTTGAAATTGAAATTGTTAAAAAGTAAGTTAAATGCACATATAGTAAATATATTTTCTCATATAATGGTGTGTTTTTTTCTCTAAAAATCGTTCATGAATGGTTTAACAGACACTTTGCATAATTAAAAAAATATATTTATGGATTTTAACGTTTTATACAGTAAAGTTTTATTGTGAACATGAGCCCTGTTTATCGATATCACCAATACAGTTCTGGATTTTATTCTTGCTCCCTATGCACATATGAATTTTCTTTCACACAACAGCTCGCATGTGTGGTAGTTTATTAGCGCCAGGGAGAAAAAGAATGTTGTTGGCTTTTAAATGATAAACTATTTGCTTTTATACAAAATCAAAATGCATTGTCCAAGACATTGGGACATCCTCTGTTTAAACACCTGTTGTTTTCTATAATATTGGCTCCTGTGCTTCGGTCCATTTGAGAGAGAAGACACTGAAAAAGTCCTGTGAAAGTGGATTTTGCACCTGCGCCAGTGCTGTAGTGGTATCATACAAATCCATCACATGCTGGAAGCTCTGGAAGGCAATGTAAAATATTGCTCAGTCTGTTGGTGGATTAGGTATGCACGCTTTTTTTCAATGTAAAATGCAATGTAAAAAGTTCAAATTTGATTCAAAATCGATTAATGTACAAACCGATAAAGCTAATGTTTTTTATCTAGTTTTATACATACATCTATATCTAATTTTTCAAAGGTCTTTTTTTAAAAAAAATGTTTATCACGATTGTGAAAGTTAGAGAAGGTGTACCAGCGGGTGCCTTTATATTGCCAGCTTCAGCATCACCTATAGCTGCGAGAAAGTTAAATGCGCACAATCTGTCTTTCATCAAAATAATTGCTGGAGCAGCAGGACGCAGAGCACTACCCAGCAGCTGTAGATGGCGCTTGGGTAAGAGCTAATTCTGTTTTCAGCACAGGGAGCAAGAATGAGCTTCGTCCGGCTCCCAACAGAATCCATTCTGGTTTGGTTATTGTAAGACTGTGCGTCTGAGGTTCTTTGGATCGCAACGTGAAAAAAAAAAGAACAAAAAACAATTGCTCACATCGTGTTACTTCCACCAGAGGAAGGGAAGATATCACTTTAAAAAATTAAAAACTAACATTAAGTTGTCAGAGACATTCATTTATATACGAACAAGAGACAAAGTAATAATTCTACATTAACTTGTCCTACACTGATTTAACTATCAGATTGTGTTTCTGCCACATTTCGTGCACAGTACGCCGTATTTAACAATAAAACAACAGTCACCTACACTGATCAGACTAATTGAAATGTATGGATGCCCGTTTCCGCCAGGGAGTAAAAAAAAACGCGCTATGGTATCTCAGGATTCTGACTTAGTAACTCAGAATTCCAACTTTATATCTCAGAATTGCAAATTAAAAACTCAGAATTGCGACTTTATATCTCGTAATTTTGACTTTATATCTCACATTCGCGATTTCGAAATAGCCCATATTTCATTGTCTGTCCTTTAGTTATTGTAACGGATTCGGGTTCTAAGGGCTTGTGCCCTCACCACTCCCACCCTAGTTCGTGCCTCACTGCATTGCCTCGAACCCAGGTCTTGCCAGTTGAGCTTAAGAACACTTCTTTAGCCCCGGCGGCCAGCATCCCTGTTATGCGCAGGGGAGGGCGGTGCCATCACCACACTGCAACCAGATCGTACAAATTGTATGTTGCAAAGGAACAAGTAATAGGTTTATTCAATGCTGAAAAAAAAGAAAGAAAACACAACGATCATAGGATCTATAGGCCTGAAGACTTGATAAAAATCAAATTAATTACACTAATTTTTATGGAATCCCATTTCTGCCGTGAGGCTTCCATAGTACCCGGATGGAATAGCGGCTTTTAAAAAAAATATTTAAACACCAAAAATACAAAAACGGACACAGAATATGAAATAAGATACAGAAGCGGCGAGGGCACAAGCCCTAGAACCTGAATTCATTACAATAACAAAAGAACAGACAATGAAATATGGGCTATTTCGAAGTCGCAAATGTGAGATATAAAGTCAGAATTCTGAGTGTTTAAGTCGCAATTACAAGATATAAATTCGGAATTCTGAGTTTCTAAGTCGCAATTCTGAGATACCATAGTTTTTTTTTACTCCCTGGTGGAAACGGGCTTCCATAGGTTCTCAGTGCTGCGAAGCAAAAGCAATCTGAAAAATCAGACAAATTATTATCAGATCATGTCAAAAGCTGATCAGTATTTCTTAACTGGGAAGCAAAGAAATGCTTGTATTACACATTTTAATATGACATGCAAAAATGAAAAATAGTAAAATTATTTTAATTGCGTTACATGTTGATAGAACTGCCCCCTCGATAAAGGAAAGTGTGGACGGATGTGTCACATTTTCCGTACTCTATCTGACAGCGAGTTTAACACACTGTCCTCGGAAATTAGAAACGAACAATAAATTAATCTGAGCCAAATCCACTTGTGTGGGTGATTTTATTCTGTCTAAATTGCGTGGAACTCCTCCACTGAGGTCAGATACACACGGTGTTCAGGCGGCTTCACGGAGTCCCGCCTCATACTGGAAGCAGGTTCTAATTAGACGCTGAGAACAATCCGGGTCTCTGTGTGTAATTGATTGTGTTGATTGAGCGGTAGTGTGACCAGGTTTATGGTAGCAGGTCCTGCCAGTGTAAAAACCTAGTCACCGCGTTCATACTTTATGCTCTCTTGCTTCAACACAGTTTGGTGGTTTACTTGTCTTACTCCTGTAGCAGTTTGCCGGGACGTCAATTTGGCGATGCGCTCATTTTCTTTGTGCTGTGCCCGCACTGATCTCTGCCGGGCCGGCTGGCTGGGACTCTCGGGAATTAGCGCTCCAGGCCAACTTCCCGGCTCTCGAAGACGCAGCCCAGTTGGAGGACTTGAGCCTGGCAGATGCGCCCTCCAAAGACCTGTCTGCAAGCGAGAACAACTCGCAGTCCTCGGCTCCCGACCACCGCTGCCTTCCCGTGTCCAGAGACGCGCACTCGCCCTACTTCAACAAGGAGAAGATGAACCCCGAAGCCGGCAGCCGGCCCTTACCCGCCTACGTCAAGAGCGTCCTGTTCCCTCCCCAGCGAGGGCGGCAGGCGGCTCACCCGGCCATCGGGGGCACCCGAGGAGTGGCCGTGTGGTGCGACTCCAGCAGGATGTACGTGAGGGTCAGTGGGAGTGACAATGAGCTCAATCCAGCTCCCAACAGAATCCATTCTGGTTTGTTTACTGTCAGACTATGTGTCTAAGGCTCTTTGGATTCCAACGTGAACAAAAGAACAAAAACAACTGCTCACATCGTGTGATTTCTACTAGAGGAAGGGAAGATATCACCTTAGAAAAAATCAGAACTTAATATTTGGATCTGGAGCCCCAAACTTATCAAATTATTAAAATATCAGATTGTGTTTCTGTAACATTTCGTGCACAATACGCCATATTTAACAAGAAAGCAACAGTCACAACGAGGCCTTTACACGCAGCCTGGGGTATTTTCCCCTTTTATATTTTTGCCACTTTATATCGAACCTGTTATACTACCAGAAGTGCGCAGTAGCTTCTACTTAATACAAATATACAATTCACAGCTGTTGTAAACAGATGTGTGCTGTGTTTGCCTTTGTAAGCATTTGTTTCAAAAATAAGTTCACAATACGTTAAAAACACAAAAAGCACAAACTTAATAATACAACGATACAAAATCAAAACCAAATCATAAAGCCAATTAAGTACCTATCCTTTGAAAACAGAGAACACCTTTATATACAATATATACAATATATACATATATGTCAAGTTCTCCAACAAATCTGTGTTCTTATTTTAAAATATTTTTGATAAGGATACAATGGGTGTATAAATGAATTCTCCGGAGTGCCAATTGAAGATACAATTCCACATGTGAAAATGGTTTTCTTGGACATTGACTTAAGTACTTAATCGTTTACTTGTTGTAGTTCCACACGAGTAAACCACGCACATTTCCAACAAAGTTCAAGAGGGTTAAGGTTTTGCGTAGAAATCCCATCAATTTTTTTGCGGAGATAATCTGAAGCGCGTTCCTGAGTGTGCTTGAACCACCAGCCCTTTGTTTAACAGCTGCACAGAGACACACTCCCATTGCTTTTCACCATTCATGTGTTTGTAGTTAAAAGAAAATACTGGCATTTTCCTTCCAGCAGGGAGTATTTCTTCTGCACTGACCAGTGTAACCAAGAACTTCATTTAAACTTGCGCAGGCTGTAATCTACAGAAAAGGAAGTGAATACTTGTATTAAGCTAAATCAAGCCGACAGAGATGCACTGCCGTTGTTTTTCTCCACTTTTCGTTAAAAGGATAAAAAAATCACTGGCATTTACTTGCAGTATTTCTTCTGTCCTGCTAAGGAAGATTTGTATTTTATCTTGTAGAAATTTTATGAATTTCCTGAAGTTCGGAAACAGCTTGTTCCAGAAAGGAAATGAACACTTGTTTCAAAGTAAATCAAGACGTATATCTCTCTCGTTGCGTGTGCTCTTATCTGTCCATCTCTCTCCTCTTCTCTCTGGCAATCTGTGCAGAGTATCTGAAGGGGATGTAACACCACTTGGCAATGAAGAAAAATTCTCAGAGGCAGAATAAAAAATATTATTCTCTTCTCAGTCAGATTCACAGCTCAGACTCACACTTGGACAGAAGTTCATCTCCATACTGTTCTCTATCCTGACAACCCAGAACCAGAGTATATTCAGGCAATCAGTGCTGCTACATGAATAATATCAGACAGAACAGCCTAGACTCAGGTCTAATCTCTGGGCTCAGGGGGTCACTGATCTGGTAGCAGTGGGCTCTGTTCCAGGTCAGAAGCAAGAATATTCTATTAACCCTTTCCAGGACCTCAAGGCATTCGGTATTACTGTACTTTCTTTACTGTATATCAGCCTCCAAACACGTTTTACAAATGTTTTATAACACACGTGAGTGTGGAATTACCTTAGTTTTTATGTAATAAACACCAGTAGTGACACTCTGGTCAGTATATTGATTATTAGTAGTTGATGATCCGATGGTCATGTCTACAATAGTGACTAGTTGACCAGTCTGTAGCTCTGAGCAGTGGAACTCAGATCACACAGACGATTCCACACCAGCCCTGGGATTCAGCTGCTCTCACAAGTGTCTAACAGTCTTCTAAATTTACAATTAGATTAATTATTGTAACAGTTACACAGTTAATGTAAACCATCAGACTACCTGTGTAACTGAGAGCAGGCTGGAAATAAAACCAGGATACACATTTTAACCTCCAGGAACAGGAGTCTGTTCCTCCTGGCTCCTATACTCTAATGATTCGTTTAAAACATTAAAAAATTATTACAGGGACTTGTGCTCGTTCTCTACTGCTCCACACGGGTACGCTTTGTAACACATTAATCTGCGAAGTAAACTATTTTTTTTCCTGTTTAATGAATTTCATTCCTTGGTTTGTCGCTCTCCTTTTGCAACTTCTCTTCACAATCCGGTGCGTTCTTTTTTTTTTTGGGGGGGGGGGGGTGTTATATGTGTAAGAAAAGCCCCCCGGGCTCCGGACAGGAGTCTCCTCCGGCGGAGGCGCTCTGCTCCATCAGATGTCACAGAGCTCCGGGATCAGAGAGCGACCGCGGGAGGCGGGTGGGGTGCAGGGAGGAGAGTTATTGATCACTTATCTATCGACAACCAATTAATTCACCTGAAGAACCGTAGAATTAACGATTAACTTCACCGATTGGTGAGTACTGATTCTTTTTCCGTTCTTGACCATGTTTTAAATATCTAGAAAACAGTCAAAAAAGACTGTATCGATCAATTACCATAGTGCGTTTAGTATTAAAAATGTTCAAACTGAAATTAAACAATGATTATTCATATTATTATTTACGTAACTGTATCCTAAGTTGATAAATGTATGTAAGTAACAGTTTACATGCATTTTTTCCAGTGTTTATAAATCATAAATATGGTAACCACGCCGACAGGCGCCATGTCATTGTATGCATCTAGGTGTCTCGCTTTTGTCACAAAGAGTGATGTGACGTCATGGGTAGCAGCTAGTACTAATCCAAGTGTATTCATGTTAATATTAATGAGAGTACAACTGGTCGTTTTAATGCTAGTGTTCATGTGAGTATTAATGATGATAGCGCTACTGATAGTTTTAGTTTTAATGTTCATATTCATGTTAATATTAATTATAATTATATTGTTTGTGTTAAGAGTATTAACAGTAGTAGTACTGTTAGTTTTAATGATAGCATTACTGTTATTATAAGTAGTTTGTGTCAGTGGTAGTGATAATGATAGTGTATGTATTAGTGATAGTGTTACTGTTGTAATATGAGTAGTATTTGTGTTAATGTTAGTTATTGTGTATCTGTAGATACTGGACAGATAGCCCTCCTGCACATCAAACAGTCCGAGTGACTGTTAGTGTCAGTTAGTGTTTACTGACCATTGACAATATACAACTATTTCTTAGGGCCAAGTTAAGTAAGCGAAAGTGTTCAAAAATCCTTTTGCCCTGTTCTGAGGGCCTGTCCACATCCTATTCCATAATGTAATTATATATAATATAATACCTTACAACAGTGACCATTTCCTTACTAACTGCATGCGTTGTACATCAGCACATAGCAGCACATTGCCACAATGTATTATCAATTTTAAATTACAACCATAATATCGACAACATTAATAAACGCATATATTATTGAAATTGAAAACAAATCTAACACAGCATCTTTTCCAGTTATATACCAAAATGCATTGCTGATATTCATTGGTCGCCATTTTGGTTAAATACTGTCACGTTTTTCAACAAAGGAGAAATCTGCAAAAATCTCAGCAATCCTCTTTTCACGAGTAAGTATAAATAATAATCATACTATTTTAATGCATCAGGTCTTACTTAATATTACTTTGATGAAAAATAGTATGTTAATAAGCAATAAATGACACATAAAAATAGTGTGAAGGTGAAGATCACACAAAATCAACTACAAATGTGGGAATTTTAAATTTTTAAGATTATAAATTACATGTAGCACATCAGCAACACTACAGTAATGCTAATATAACAATAGCGTAAGAAAATCCTGACCTTATTCCTTTCAAATGCTGATACAAGATGTGAATGATTTCAGAGTTTCAGAAGCAGGTATTGAGTCTCCTGACAGAGATCAGAGATGAATTGAGGCGTGTGGGAAAGTGTACAGAATTGGTGAACTCCCAATTCCACATCAAAAGGCTGAGCATAATGGAAGAGTTCTGTACACGAGAGCGAGTCCTTGCTGCTGGTATGATACTATATTCTCTCTATGAGAAGATAAGTCCTTGAATCTGGCACCTTAGACCACTCGGCCATCCTGACAAGCGCCGCAAGTTGGTGTGTTGAAAGCACCAGTAGTTCACAAAACTGAGAAATGCTTTGCTGGAGAAGCGCCACGTTGCCTAATGTTGCCTAAACGGATCGCGGAAATCAAATATTCGGATCGATTTAGAGTGTGCTTTACAGCCTTTGTTTAATATTTTAAATTGTTTAAAGTGTGTACTGTGTACTACGTTAAGGACTAGCTATTGCGGTAGAATATGGAGGTCATCTCCAGCTCTGAGCTCAACTGCAACAACAAGTCCTGCTGAACAAAGTCAGAGTTCAGCTGAACGTGTGCTCAGTGTGGTGCTCAGGACTCAGGAGCATTGTTGTGGTTCTAATTAGCACGAACTGCAGGGGCTCTGAATCAGAACATTTTAATTTATCTGTTCAGTAAATTAAAATGCAGGACACTTTAAAATCGGATTATTACTGTGTCTCTGTCCCGTTTGTATATAACCGAATGTTTAAAAGATACCAGTAAGGACACACAACTACTAATGCGATACTCATTGGAAATAGTCCCAAAACAAGCACATCTGGCAGCTGGTAGACCCCTGTAATAATTTTGCAGTGACAGAACACTTTGAAGATTTGCAATCTATTTAAATATGAATTTACTAAATTTCAGTTCTCTTTACTCCCCGGCATAACTGAACTCTCACTGTCGCATACTAAAGGCTTTACTAGCTGTGATACTGTTTCTAATAAAGACAGAATGAAACTGTTTTTTATGTGTCTCATGGTGATCCTCTTCTCGATCCAAATGAAATGTTTAATATGATCCCCCAAGAAAAAAAAGGAGTCAATTTCCGCCTGGAATGATTGATGCTCCATCAAACATTTTGTAATATTCCCAGAAGTTTATACAGTAGAATCCTGGTTTGTGGCTTAAATTCAAGGTAAACAAGACTAAGGAAACGAGTTGGAAACTTGATGTCGAACTGGGATTTAAATCATCCGGAACATTTCACTACATTGGGAAATATGTGCCAGAGAGCAGCTCTTGACATCTGACAAGTTCAGTTGGTAGAGTGGAGGACTGTAGTAGAAACAAGAGGGAATCCTTAGGTCGCTGGTTCGACTCCAGCTTGAAGAAATGTGCTTTTTGTGTATTTCAATCAAACAGCTAAAATAGCCAATCTTTTTCACTCAGACTTTGATCAAAAGCTCAATAAACGACGAAGCAGAGGCTCTTGTTCCGAATTCAGCTCACGTCAGATTGTCTTGTTTTGGCCAAGATCTGATCTTTGAATTTAGGGACTTCTCTGTCTGATTTGTACAGTAATTCAAAAGTAGATACAAATGTCATGTTTGTATTGTAGACATAAAGGTGTTCTCTGTTTTCAAAGGATAGGTACTTAATTGGCTTTATGATTTGGTTTTGATTTTGATATCACTTTAAAAAATCAGAACTGAATATTTGGATCCGGGGCCTCATACTTATAATTAATAATTATTTAACTATTGACCTACATTAGTTTTAGTTTTACGATGTAGGTCAAACGTTGACATATGCACGAGTATAGGAAATGTCTCCCTCCTGATTCAGCTCATGCTCCATAGGAGAGAAGTGATTCCTCCTGCTTCTCGTACAACTATATCAGAACAGAAGCCCGTGTCACCCAGCTCTGATTCAAGAGCGACTCACATCTTTAGCCCCTTTTTTTATTCCTGATCCTAATTTTCTTTAGTTATGATCAATATTGAACTTTTTCTAAATAAAACGACAAAAATCAAACATGCAGGCAGACTTTTTAAAAAGTATTAGGAGTTGACAGGGTGCCCCTTTGGAATAGTTGTCAGAAAATGTGAGAAAAGGAAAGTTACATTACAAGCTCTCACACACAGCATTAGAGATTGGAATCTGATTGTAAAAAAAAAACTACCCGTCTCCCCAGCATTTAACGTTGCTGTTGTTTTTATTTTACATATTGTTAGCATTTTAATGAATTGTTAAAAGATTGATACACAAATCGCTAAATACGAAACATAAAAAACCCAACTGTAAGCAATTGACCATTCATATTCCTGAATTTTAAATCCCTGTGTTTATCTGTGTCCAAGTGCCTGGTGCAGCTATTTTGAAAGAAGAGTCTATGATTTATTGTGGAAGCGTATTGTTGCCACCAAGGAGTTTATAATTAAGAGTTCTCTTAATTAAGAAATACCAAATTATCTCCTAATTGCGAGATAGAAATGATATCATATGTGTGTATGAACAACCTGTTACATTTGCAATGGCAGTACCTACAGGCTATCGATAGGTTTGCTGTCACTGTGGGTTTAGTGTTCCTGACACTGCGCACGCTGAGAAATACGCACAGACTGACTTTCTTCTCGGAATGAAAAGGTTACCGTTTGTACCTCATGTAAACACAGTTTTAACCATTAGCACACTCATATATATCCTGAATAAAGAACTAATGTGTCCTGGAATCCATTGTACCACTTCAAACTGAATGTCCGATATTTAGAGTCTCAAAACTACATAACTCAGGATTTTTTTCCTTGATGGCAGCATTGGCTTCAGTAATTTAGATACTCAAACACGGAAAGACATTTGCTTTTAGGTTATGTTCAGATGGACCTTGATTATCGATTTGTGGTAGGTACCAATAAAATGTAAATTGGTCAAGGATGAAGGGGAGCTTTCTTTCACTCAGAAAATACACCTTGCCCAAGGTCAAGCTCCAACCCACGACCCTGAGATTTTTTATCTGGACTAGATACCATCTCCAGATTTATCAGTGCTGCCAGCGGAGCTGCCAGCACACTTACAAGTACCCTTGTGAAGCAGTCAGTGAATATGAGTCTGGTGTTAGCGTGCAGGGCCAACTCCTCATTTAACACTCAGTTCAGCAGTCACTGGTGATTAAACTGCTAGCACAACTGGTCTATACTTATATTGTTAATAATATAATCTTAATAATATTATTAACCTTAGCTTCCTTAGGGGTGCCTGTCTGGACTCAGAGGGAATCTTGCTGGCACAATATCGTCTCTTAGCTCACCTTGTTCCGTTTAGGGACTTTGCTTCACCCCAGGGGGAAAGCTCCCTGGTTTAGAGACCCGCCCAGAGCTCAGAGGAACCATGTCTTGTCTTGGTTTCAAAACCAAGCTCAGAGGAATTGTGTCTTGTCTCGGTTAAGGGATTTTTACCCTGAATCTCAGAGGCGTGTCCTTACTCTTTTCCCAATAAATGATTCTTTATATTCTCTGTATGTTTCAGGTCCTTCCTTTTCGGTAACCTAATTGTGTGGTAACATAAAAAATATACTCACCCTGTGTGCTGTCTGGGAATTACCGAAGACTTGGAGAATCCTGTCGACTACGCCAACTGTTGTGGGAAATTCTTCATCAGAGGAGCAGGACACGGTCTTGTGCAGATTCAGTTTTATTGAGCTCAATAAGTCTGACAATGCGTGCTGGGTCTGCCCCACAGAACAGACAAACCGCAAGGGTTTCTCAGTTCTTATATACAGTCAGAAGAAAGTTTGTTTCACCACCTGAGTGCTTCTCCTGTTCTTTGATACGTAATTACTTCTTGTCCTACTCTGTCTTGCTCTAGGTTCTGTCCTTTGATATGCAGCAGACATTGGTCTGGTTTATCCTGTTTGTGGGTGTTGTTCCTGTTTTTAATTATGTAGCATTAAGCCACTGGGGCTGCTAAAGCAGGTCAGCTTTATGGCATCTTAGTTTAACTTTTGTTTGAGGCTAGATTAACAGACCCCATCAACACCTCTCACAGTGTGCTTAAGTGGTGATACTGTGATGCTGGATAAGTGAGATATATACACATGTCCCACTTCAGTTACAATGGACTTCACGGGGCTCCTAGGAAGATTCAAAGCTTTGCCAATCTTTTTATAACCTTCTCCAGCTTTTCTCCTCCTAACAACTTTATCTCAAAGCTCCACAGGCAGCTCCTTGGTCCTCATGACAGCAGGACTGATCTGATCTGCTGTTTTAGTTGTGAGACCTCACAGTCAGTGATATTTATTGTGCAATTTATCAAGCAAGTGAACACCGGTGAACTTGAAAGGAACACAGGTGTACCTTGTTAACATAATTTAGTGTGACCTCTCAAGATAATTGACCCAAATTAGGTTGTTAAAACAAAAGGAATGAATACTTATAAATTAAGTAATTTTCCATTTTTATTTAATAGATGACTTAAGAACTATAAATATTTAATTTCATTTTAACATTATAAACAATGGGGCATGAATACTTTCTGAAGGCACTGTATATATTGCTTGTCTTGTTAAAAAAATAGTTGCATTGAAAAAAATGTCTATTATAGAATTATTGCTAATTCATACGATATCTTGTTCTTTATTATTTACCCTTTATTGTATAAATATTTCTTGTATTTGATATATATCCTCTCTGGGGAAAATACACTTTAGATTGTGCAACAAAGACTTTGAGCTTTTGTTTGTAGAATTTAATCAGCTGTGTGACTTTTTTTCCTTAAGAGTGACGGTTAAGGATCTTAATCTGTTTTATACACATTCTGTGTATAACATGGTAAGTTAAAAGCTGTAACACAATTACAAGCTTATCCAATGAGAACAGTCTTAATTGGAAAATTAAACAGGACTAAAATTAACATTCCAAGACTATAAGGAATTCAATTCAATTGACAATGAAATTTATTCAATTTAGACCTCATTCATTTTAAAATTGAATAAAACTAAAAACATTTTATTATACACATAAATTAAACTCTGTGACAAGAGCTATTTCTATTTTAGTCAATCATAAATAAGAGTATAGTCATAATTTAATTGACCAGATGAACTCAAAAGTGGGTGAGTACAAAGTGACTGTGACTAATAGATATTTTAGTAAAGTAAAGGTTTGTTCCATGCTGAAAAGAGAAGAAAATAAATGTTTCGGCTGTGGAGCCTTCTTCGGATGTCACATGCCTACTTGCACTGAAAGACATTTTAGTTTACTTGACTGATAACTGACCTGGTGACTAGATTGGTGTTTTTAAGTCACCCGACTGGAAAAAAAACCCACTCTTTACTGCAGCGGAATGGTTTCTCTCCTGTGTGAATGCGCTGGTGCATTTTTAAGTCATGTGATTGAATAAAACTCTTCCCACACTGACTGCACCTGAATGGTTACTCTCCTATGTGAATGTGCTGGTGAGATTGCAAGTGGCTTATCTGACTAAAACTCTTCCCTCGCTGACTTCAGCTGAATGGTCTCTCTCCTGTGTGAATGCGCTGGTGGGTTTTTAAGTGACCTGACCGAATAAAACTCTTCCCACACTGACTGCAGCTGAATGGTCTCTCTCCTGTGTGAATGCGCTGGTGGGCTATTAAGCTACTTGACCGACTAAAACTCTTCCCACACTGACTGCAGCTGAATGGTCTCTCTCCTGTGTGAATGCGCTGGTGGGTTTTTAAGTCACCTGACCGAATAAAACTCTTCCCACACTGACTGCAGCTGAATGGTCTCTCTCCTGTGTGAATGCGCTGGTGGGCTATTAAGCTACTTGACCGACTAAAACTCTTCCCACACTGACTGCAGCTGAAAGGTCTCTCTCCTGTGTGAATGCGCTGATGTCGTTTTAAGTGGTGCGAGTGACTAAAACTCTTCACACACTGACTGCAGCTGAACGGTCTCTCTCCCGTGTGAATGCGCTGGTGGTTTATTAAGTTACGTGACCGACTAAAACTCTTCCCACACTGACTGCAGCTGAAAGGTCTCTCTCCTGTGTGAAGGTGCTGGTAGGGTTTTGAAATGCTAGACTGACAGAAACGCTGCTCCTCCCTGTGCCATAATGGCAGTTTGTCCACTCCATCTGAGCAAGGCCTTGAGTGATTCTTCCTCATCCTTTGATCGTGCTGTGGTCTCTTATTCTGAAAATGCTCCATGGAATGATCTTGCTCTGTGTGGTGAAACTGAGATTTGTTTTCTCCACCTTGTCCCTCAGTGTGCTGCTCAGCAGTGTGAATCATCTGGGGCTCCTTCTCCAGCTCTCTGAGACTAAAACCATCCAGTTCATTCAGTTGTTCCTCTCTTTGCCGAAGAACAGACATACTCTCCAGTTCATTAAAACTTTCAACAATTTTCTCAGTAACCAGATCATTAAACCTGTGTGTAAAGTCATCAGATACTAAGGGATCATATGGTTGTTTGAGACTCTGCAATGACAGTCTCTCCACTTGAACAGAACAAGGCCTAATTATTATCAAGCCCTGTAGGAGCTGCTGTTGCTCCTCCCTGTACTGACTCTTCTCAGTGTGCTGTGACTCAGTATTGTTCTCTTCACCAGGTACATCAGTCTGCTGCTCTGCAGGGTCAATCAACTGGGGATTCATGTCCTGCTCTGTAAGATTAAACTCACCCAGTTCTTCTTTGTGCTCTTCTACAGAGAAACAGCCTAGTTCATTACAAACTTGCAAAAATATTTTTTGAGTACAGATTATTCATCTTCTCTGTAAAATCATCACATACTAAGAGTCCAGGTGTCTCACTCTCAGACTCCATTTTCATCATGGGCACAGAGTCCAGAACCTCAACAATCTGTCTGCTCTCTGTGTGCTGCTCACTGAGAGTCTTTTTCCCTTCTGGAGCAACGAGCTCTGTCTCCTGCATCAGACTGGAGCCCCACTCCTCCGCACTATGCTTCTGTTCAAGAGGAGCCCTTTCCCCAGCCTCAGAGAGAGCACTGGCCTCTGAGCCTGTAAACACAGAACAAGATAAAATCTTTATAATAATAATAAAAAACGTTATTTTATATAGCACCTTTAAAGGTGGCTTCTCAAAGCATTTTACAGAATGCCAACAACAAAAAATACACAAATAAGCACGATGAGAACACACAGTTAGAGGAGACAGTAGATGGTGGTACTAAATACAGTAGGAGCAGAGGGGTAAAGAACAGTTCAATGAAGGGTCTTCTAAAGAAGAAGGTTTTGAATCTGGATTTGAAGGAGTTTAGAGAAGGTGACTCTCTGATATCCTTAGGGAGAGAGTTCCAGAGCTAACAGGAGAAGGCCATGTCACCCATTGATTATAGACGGACTGGGGGACAGATAGGAGACCACAATTAGAAGAGTTGTGACGTGGGGAGTAGGGTGATAAACCAGACAGGTACTGAGGTGCCAAGCCATGGAGAGCCTTATAGGTGAGCAGGAGGATTGTTAAGTCGACATGCAACTTGACAGGAAGCCAGTGCAAGGACTCCAGGATAGGAATAATGTGAACACTTCTTCTAGACCTGGTCAGGATTCTGGCTGCCGAATTATGGACATACTGGAGTTTGTTCAATGTGGATTTAGAATCTCCAGAGAGTACAGCATTACAGTAGTTGATTCAAGATTAGACAACACTTTTCAGCCACAGTTAGTGATAACATAGGGCGTAGTGGAGCAATATTTTTGCTGCACATATGGGTCAAACGTCAAATAGCATCCCTAAGTTTTTCAATATAGACTGAAGCTCAAGTATAAGATTATCTACAGATAGAGTTACAGCATTGGTTTTATAAAGTTGATGGGTGGTGCCAATAAGCATGACTTCAGTTTTGTCACAGTTAAGATGAAGGACATTTTGAGTCATCCAAGATTTTATATGGGAGATGCAACTAAATAGAATAGAGACAGACACATCAGCGTCAGGTTTGGTATGAATGTATATTTGAGTATCATCAGCAAAGTAGTGATAGCTGAGGCCATGTGATCTAAAAAGCTTTAAACCACACACATGCGTACTAGTACACTGACAATCAATTTGGGTTGTTTAAACATAACGGAATAAGGGGGTGTTCTGATTTAGCTTTGTCAAAACCCTAACTACCATGTAAAAAGTAAGTCTACTGTAATAATATCACAATCACGTTACATTTACTTTAACAGTGCACTGAGAGAGAGGGGTTAATACAGACACATTGACTGGACACTACAGTACATTAACACTGCACTGAGAGAGAAAGGGGTTAATACAGACACACTGAATAACTGGACACTACAGTGCATTAACATTATACTGAGAGAGAGGGGTTAATACAGACACTGACTGGACACTACAGCACATTAACAATGCACTGAGAGAGAGAGGTAAATACAGACAATGATTGGACATAACAGTACATTAACACTGCACTGACAGAGAGGTGTTAATAGATACATACTGACTGGACACTGCAGCATATTAGCACTGCACTGCACTGAAAGGGGTTTATACAGACATGCTGACTTGACACTACAGTACATTAACACTACACTGAGACAGAGGCATTTATACAGACCGTACATTAACAGTGCTCAGAGAGAGGGGGATAAATACAAACACACTGACTGGACACTACAGTACATTAACACTGCACTGAGAAAGAGAGGAATTAATACAGACACACTGACCACACATTACAGTAGTTTAAAACTGCACAGAGAGAGGCAGGTTAATACATACATACAGACTTAACACTACAATGCATTAACACTGCACTGAGAGAGGGGTGAACACGGACACATTGACTGGACACTACAGCATATAAACACTGCAATGAGAGAGAGGTTAATACAGACACTTTCTGGACACTACAGTACATTAACACTGCACTGAGAGAGAGAGGGGTTGATTCACACACACTTACTGCACAGTACATAAACAATGCACTTAGAGAGAGAGAGAGAGGTTAATACAGACACACCGGATTAATATTCCAGAGGAGTTAATACAGACACAGACCCTGGAGGACGGTAATATCTAAACCAATCAAAATAATTTTTATTTACACAATCATTAGTTTAAATAAAAAAAATCTAGTCCGATACAACGTGAATACAATATTTATAAATGTTGTTTCCTAATGACGTTGGATTACAAATTGATTCAGTGGAACAATTGCTGAATGTGAACGAGGTGTTTTCAGCACCGTAACCGGACAAAACAGTTCAGTTTCCAATAAAGAATCCCGTTGCTACATCACACAAGTCTTTCCCACGTCACTCTGCATCTCTCCACTATACTCTCACCTCTTTCGGAAAGTTTATTTGATGACAGTTTGATACTTTGTTACTTTGTTAGATACTTTGTTAGAATGCGTACTGATAATGAGAATGAGAATGTTCACTATTGTGAGATGTTTTCTTTAAAATAAAGTTTGTTATTTAAAAAATCTCACCAGTGAGTCAGTTATATACACTGGTTTTTAACACACACACACACTCTGACTTCATACAAGTCACCACACTGACCTGACAACATTTCTTCTTTTATTTCTGCAGTGACTTCACAGAGAAGCGTGTGTCCAACACGATCTGTCTGTCCCTGATCTCCTCTTGCTCCCGAATCCTTCTCCCACAGCTGAAATCTCCACTTCAGGCTCTCGTTTTCCTTCTTCAGCTGCGCCATTTCACTCCCGACACTGTCCTCCACACACTGTGTGATTTTAAATACGGCCCGTCTCACCAGAATCTGGGAGACGCTGCGGAGTTTGTCTTGAAACTCGTCCTCAGAGTCAGAAATCCTGTTTCGGAAAACTTCTGAAACTTCATACACGATCGATTTGAGCAAAACCTGCATGAAAGAGTCAAGCTGGGTTTGCAGATTTAACAAGCACTCCGCCATCCTTCTTCAGAGTCGGTCAGAAACAAAGGCTCACTTCCGAAGTTTAAACAGAATAGCTTCTTTATTTTTATTCTTCACAGATCCTGTTCTGTTCAAGCACGAGACGTTACATATTCAGAACCTGAAGTCTTTAAAAAATAATAATGAATAATGATAAGAAAAAGATTCAGTCACCCACACGTGTGTGAAATACATGCTGTGTCGCGCAGTATGATGACGTCATTCTTTAGCGCGGATGCGGCTTCAAGACAACCGAGAAGCGGAGTTGAGAAAGAGGAGTTTCTGCAGCCGGATATAAACTTAACTGCACCTCCTAGCGCCACCTAGTCAAGAGGAGTGAATCACCTGCGACCTTCGCCGTTCGTAACGGAACAGATACATTTTTTTGCCCTTTCACAACCCTCCTCCCCAATGAAAACGTCTCAATCGGATTTTTGTTCTACATCTCCCTATGCAGGTTTTTGGTTAAAGAAAAAAAATGCTGTCGTTTTCTTGCCAACTGGCAGTATTTCTCCTGCACCGATAAGCAAGATTTCTATTTCATATTTCACAAATTGTTTGAATTTCTTGAAAAACAAGTGGTTCCAAGATAGGAAATAAATACTGTACTTGCATTTAACAAAATCAAGCCCTATGTGATTGTCCTTAATGATACATTCTGTATGACAAGACAGGAAGAAAGTCACCTCAGGATTTTGGACACAGGATGTCACTTTACTTTTTAACAGTTTCAATAAGACCGATGAAAATTGTTGCCCTGCTTTTTGTCGTAAATACACAAGCTCTTTACGTCATGGGTCGGAAATAAACTGCATGAAATTAGCTAAAGCAACAAAAAGCAAGCGCCAAAAGAGGACAAACATTTGAGTTTATGGTGCAATATTATCTCGTCTTTAAAATAACTTTAAACGCAGTTTTTTTTCCTCTGTGGCTCTAAGGCTTTCTTATTTAGCTGTACTGTTTTATTTTACATATTGTAAAAAAGTCGCTAAATCATACGAACCATAAAAATTCCAATTGTAAACAAATTACAAATTTGAAATTATTCATATTCCTGAATTTTAAACCCATGGAGTATTCATACCTTGTCTTAGTATTTGTGAATTTTACAGAGCTCCTTTTCAAAAACTGTCTGCAGTCTTGTTAACGTGTTTTTTTAAACATTTTGTTACATATTATTAGCATTTTAATGTATTTTTAAATTATTTGTAATCTCTAAACCGCCGGCACCCAGGCGAACTGGGTTCGACTTCGGGTATAGGAGCGCGTCTGTTGCCTTTTGGATTTCAAAGGAGCAGCTCAGCGCAGAAGAGAGCCCTGTAAAACAGCATGCGGAGTGCAAAAACGTGTAATAATAGTCATCGCTTTGGTGTGTTAAGAGAGGAGGGGAGGAGTGACTGGCAGAGAGTGCTGACCTTCAAAAAAAGGACTCGGTAAATATATTTCCACATCCTGAAGAGGAGGTTATCCCCATTTCTCTAGTCGGAACTCTATTGCTAGAGAGCTGTAGAATGTGGAGTCTCCAATCCTGCTCTGGGAGTAGGATGTACTGTCGTTTTCGTAGCGTGGTGGTTATCGCGTTCACCTTGTTTCTTTGGCCTTCTGACAGGCATGTTTTTTTTAAAGAAACTACTGTATAAAAAATAGAGAGGAACTAAGCTACCAATAATGGTTGCGATAATGAACAATGTTTTGCTCAAGCAATTTCATACTATAATGTGGCACGTATTAACTGCGTTCATCTGCCCAAGTGCCTGGTGAAAATACATTGAGAGCAGAGTCCTTGATTCATCTACTAAAGCAAGGAAAGAGATTTGCTTCTTGATAATCTTTAGCTGGACCAAATACATGCATTGCTATTTAGTGCTAGGTAACTTAAGGTGATTAAAGATGAGGGGAACCTTGTGTAAGAAAATGACATACACTGTGCCCAACAGGGGCTGGAAACCACGACGCTGGGATTAAGAGTCTCAGGCTCTACCGATTGAGTTAGTCAGACACCGACGCCTGATTGGTTCTGCTGTCGTCACTTTGAAGAGGTAGCTGGCTTATAATTATGTGGTGATCAGGATTCTAGTGTCTCTCACGGTGTGGTGTGTTGACTATTCAAAACAGAGCAAATGTCAGTAGTCATTGAAATTAATGGTTGTTATCAAAAGCGCTTAATTCTTTCACACAGTAACAGATACGCATATAACGTCGGAAGGTCCTCATTGTGTTTTCTGTGTCCGATACTGGCAAAATGCCAAGAGGCAGCAGGCAATACAAGAAATAAATTTCTTAAAGTATTACCCGGGTCACCCTGCTGAAATTGAAGAACACTAACCGCTAGACCATACGGGAGCATGCAGCCTCGTCATTTCGTGCATAACGCAGGCAAAGTGTAATTTCTGTCGCTACAGCGCGCTTGTTAGAGAGCTAGCTGGCACCCGGATCACTTACTGAGAGTCAGTTGAAGTACAATGTCAGGATTTTCCGGTTTTCTGAGATCACAGCCGTTTCTACGCAGGAATGAGATAGCATGTGTACAGTATGTTGGAAATCTTAGTAATGTGCAAAAATAATAAAACGGTTAATATTTTTGTACAACATACCTTTAAATAGGTGTAACTGAATATCAATGGTGTAGCGAAAGATTTAAAGCACACTTGATAAAAAGTGATATACTAACAGTATGTTAAAAAATCTTAGCATAATTTAATACGGTAAAAAAGTTTAAAATGAATGATCAATTATTAATTTCTTATCATGGGTGTTGTTTGTGTTTTATGCAATTTATATTAAAAACAATCATTTAGAAATACATTCAAAAGACAACAATATTTTTATAAAAATATATATTTTCAAAAGTCAGCAGAATGCACAAAACAATAAAGTGATGTAACAGAAAATGCTCACACAATTTGTTAAAACATTTTTTAAAAGCTCTAATATTCACAAATACTTATACAAAGTATAAATATTCCGTGGGTTTAAAATTCAGGATTATGAATGCTCAATTGCTTATAATGGGTGTTTGTGTTCTATACCTGAACCGATAGAAACACCTATTTCTCTACAAGACATAGAAATAATGACTTAGTAAAACAGAGCACTTTTGCTGGAACATCATTTAATCATAGGATTTGATTGCTTGAAGATGGGCACACTTTTCCAAGGCTTGTCACACTGTCATTCCATGAACCCATTCCAGCTTCTCATAGCAAAACGTCTACTTTTTACTACTATAAGAACAGTGATGCACAAGAAATATTTAGTTATCTAAAATATTGTAATAACAACAGGGAGCTATTGGCCACTCTGACACAGTATATCCAGGTGGATGCTGCACATTGGTGGTGGTGGAGGGGATCCCCATTACTTGTAAAGCGCTTTGAGTGGAGTGTCCAGAAAAAGCGCTATATAAGTGTAAGCAATTATTATTATTATTATTATTATTATTATTATTATTATTATTATAAACAGCACAAACCTTCTGCCATACAGTATGCACTTCTCCAGGACCAATTTCAGCACACGATGATCCTCGGTCAAATGAAAACTTTAATTTATATCACATTGGCTTCTGGAAAAGCAGTTGATCTGACATCACATTTACCGCAACACACTTCATCCTCACTTTGAGTGTAATCTTGGGATTTGAGCACAGAAGTGAGACACATCCCACCCCATAAAGGACTTGAGACCCAAATTCCTGTCTTAAAAGACTAATAAACTTCCACTCAGACACACTTTTTATATCTAAGTTCTCTGATTGACTATCTTCACCTGGGTATTGAGCCAATCATCTGGTCCTGAGACTTAATAGGCTGGATTTGAGTGTCTTTCCAAAAGATTATTTAAAAGCCTCACTTATGCAAATAGTGACACTCTATCTTTTCTTCACATATGAGATTTTAAATATTTTAGCACTTTCCTCTTCACCTGCAACACAATCATCTATCTATAGTAAGTGGTATCTTTGCATCATATTTCACCATGGAAAGAAAGATCAAAGGGTTTTGGCAGAAGAGAAGGAGCTCTCCTCGCCCGTATAGGAACAAGCAATCTTGGTGTTATTAGCACCACACTCTAACCAACTGAGCTAACTGGCCATACAGAAGAAAGTGCTCTCTGTGCAGCATAAAAATTTAATTTAGAGATTTTTTTTCCTACTCTGAATTGAAACCCTCCCAATTAAGTGTGTGGGCTCTCTGGAAGTGGACAAAATGGTTTTAGTAATTGATTTTCTATCTATTTTTCTATCCTCTTAGGAAGAGGGCATGATTGCTCACTGTGCGGCATAGAAGGTGTTTTAGAGCTTTTACTAAGAATTGAAACTCTTGCAAATACGTGTCCTTACTTCCTGGAAGCGGATACAAGTGGTCTGAGTTGCTTTATTGTGAAGTGACTGGAACAATAAAAGAAGAAATGGACACAAAACTGGAGATGTCAGGTCAGTGGGGTGACTTGTATGAAGCCAGTCTTTAACTTCCTCACTGGTGAGAATATAGTGGAGAGATGCAGATTGAAGTGGGAAAGACTGAACTGTTATTTTCTGGTTTTGGTGCTAAAAACATCTGTAAATAACAGTAACAGGACTGAAAACACCATTTCAAACACAATTACTGTATCAGTATTATAGAACTCAAATCATTCAATAATATTTTGCATATTTTATTATAGTGTTGATATGTAGAAATACATTCTGTTAATAATTGCTAATTTCATTTAATTTGGAAAATTCCCCAAAACCAGGCAACCTAACATAAAAGGTTTAATACATTGTTAAAGATCCAGAGTGAAAGTATATAGAATATTGTTTTACACAATCTCTTAGTGTTTCACAAATTATATTTATTTTACAGGTGGCACCATGGTTAACATTGCTACCATGCAGTGCTGGAGCTCTGTGTTTCATTCCTGACCTGTGCGCTATCTGTGTGGAGTTTGTAAGTTGTCCCCCATGTTTCCATAAGTTTCCTCCAGGTGCTCCAGTTTCCTCCTAAACTCCTAAAACATTCTGATATTATTTTAGGAAGTGAGCTTAAAAGGCTCGTTCTTTCATGATCATGAGTTTTGTAATGTCAGTTTGTCACACCTATCAAAGTGTGTATTGTTTGAGCAAACTTTTAACTCTCCTGTGTTCCTGTCATTTGAATCCAGATGCTTTAGTAGATGTCTGTAGTTATAACATTTCTGAAGTTTTAGATTTTGGGATTCTGTGCCTTCTTGTAGGGAAATTTTAATACCAGGTTGTCTCATGTTGTGTCTGGTTTTGTCTACAGTGTCCTTTGTGTAGATCAATTTATATGACTAAGTTGATAAACATTTACATTTCCTCTTTCCTGTGAGGTGGATATTATCATTGTGAGTGGCCAAGGGCTCCTTAATTTTTTATTGATACTTTTAATATCATACATTAAAAATAACACGCAGATAAAAATGGTTTTAAAAAGTTTATTGCAAAACATCTTTTTAATAACATTTATAAAAAAATGTTACCATCAAAAGTGGTACATTCAGAATTGAACATCAATGAATGGTTTTATTTCTAATTTCTAAAACATCAAAATATAAAAAAAGAAAGACTGAGCAGAAATGGGATGTTCAAGCCTCCCTTTTCTAAAACACAAGCTGCAGGTGCTGTAGACACAGACACCGAGTACAGTGTGGAAACAGTGGAGTGAAGTGAACTCAGGTCACAGACAGTGTCAGTGTGGAAACAGTGGAATGAAGTGGACTCAGGTCACAGACAGTGTCAGTGTGGAAACAGTGGAGTGAAGTGGACTCAGGTCACAGACAGTGTCAGACAGTCTCAGTGCTCAGAGCTGCTGTAAGACTGCGTGACTCTGTTGGTGGAGCTCTTCTGTGTCTAGACGTGCAGGAGGAGCTTCTCCCAGACAGCCCTGTCAGTCTCACAGCACCCATCCTCTCCCTGAGACTCGTCCCCAACATCATCGTAGTCAGCCCTGTCAGGGGCAGAGACTCAGAGGGCAGTGTGGGCAGGACCCTGTCCACTCCAGGGCCAGTGTGGGGGACACCTGAAACAGAGACACAGAGTCAGAGACAGGCAGTGGACAACTGATGGACAGGGACGACACTCTAAGCTGATATTTTTGGTTTAGCAAGTCATTAAAATTGGACCCATCAATTTTTAATCACGGGTACAGTATGCATTTTTTTAATTGTATATGTGCGATTTTAAAATCTATAGGAATTAATTGCCTATAAACAATGCTAGAAATAGAAAGTATCACAAAATTAATACTTGAAATACGGTTTGTCAAATGAATCAGGTATTGAAATAATATTACAAATTACAAATAGGGGTTATGAAAATGGTGAATATCAGAAATGACAGAGTAGATAAATTAATAATTAAAAAAATCATAGCCCCCACCTTGTAAAAATTGTTAAAATTTTGCTAAGAATATACCCAAGCTTTTGGTATAGTTAAAGGCAGATTAGTTCTTTGTTCTTTGGTACAGCTTTGGGAAAACAAGTAATATTTCAGACACAATGAGTTAAATATTTGTTAACAATGACAATACTCACACTAAACAACACACAGAAGAAATGTACAGCACACATGAATTGTACAAATTTAGGCAACTACTTCCTAACCACCCAGAGAAACTACAAAGTGTCACCAAGTATTTAACTTTTACAGAACACCTACACAGGCCAAAAGAAGAGATATACAGTAGCCGCTTTTTTAAAAATCAAAGAGAATACGACCTACAGTTAAATTTCTCTCTTTATGAACCTGGATGCTACAAAATCAATATACAGAACAGTTGTTACAATCATTTAGTCAAAAGCCTTGAATAGGACATTTTTTAAATCAAATTGTATTTTTTAGGAAGAGTTGATGGTTCAGTGCAGATTTCACTTATGCTTATGAAGTTCCAGTGCTCTAAAACCACAGTGAAGAAATACTTTGACAGTATTTTCTGGACTCATTCTTTTTGCAGTCAGAGAACAGAATTCCTGGTCTTGGGGAATCCAGAGCTTTGCTCTGCCCAGACCTCACTCTCTCATAATAGATCAGCAGCTGATCAACCTCAAACATCTGATTGGCTGGGTATGTCAGTATTTGGGTTTCAATGAGACTCTGATCTATGAAGTCTAACCTTGTACCAGTACAGTCTCTCAGCCTGTACTGGCGAATATTGATCCCAAAATGCCTGATGCCCCCTTATCTTGAATGAGAGTGGCACTGACATGGATTACTGGGAGTCACCTTCCCCATTACTGAACCACCTTGCCCACACTGAGCCCCCTGGCTGAAGCCCCCTTTACCTGAAGCGGGGTCTCCCTCACTGTCCCCCACATGACTGTACCCAGATTGTGTATCATCAAAGAGGAGTCTCCCTGTGAACAGAAGAGCAGGTCAGTAATGTCTCTGTCATTCTGACACAGACTGGCCTGTCAGAGATCTCTTCTCTTCCAGTTAGTATTTATTTGCAGATGTGAAATTAGGTCAAGACTAATTTCTAACGACAAAGGTTAAAGCAGGCTGGTACAGGGTGTACTCAATCTTATTAATAATAATTCACCTGACACAGTGTCTGGACTCTGGAGCACAGTGATGGCATCATCATAGTACTCTGGAGCCTCTTCTTTCACAGAAGACATTAGCTCTCCTAAAGCACACAGAGCACAATGTCACTATCAGTCATCAAAACACTGTTTCATCTAAAGCGCAGGACTGCTGGAGCTCATCATAACACACTGATTAACTAAACATCATGTTATGACTAAAACACCAGACTCTTAAGTACAGGTGATCAGGGAACCTGATTTCCTCTCCTATTCATTTCTGTCATAAATTTAAAATTAATCCTAGATTTTGTCGTATGAATATATTTGGACAGAGAGCAGTAATGTGAGCCCCAAAATCCAGACTCAGTGTGATGTACTGTGCAGTGCACAGTGAGAGGAGAGAGTCAGACTCACTGGGATTGGTACAGGGTTTCTCTATGGGACTGGACTGAAATAACTCACCTGACAAGGCATCTGGGCTCTGAGGTACAGTTACAGCATCATCATAGTACTCTGGGGCCTCTTCTGTCACAGGGGACATCTTCTCTCCTGAACCACAAAGAGCACAGATTCAGTGACACATATCAGAGCACTGAGCCATCTAGAGCACCGGACTGCTGGAGCTCCTCAGAACACACTGATTAACTTAATATCACAAAGGAACTAAAACTCCAGACAAGTACAGGAGATCAGGGAACCTGATTTCTAATCCTATTCACCTCAGTGATATATTTCAAACAATTCCTAAATGTTAAAATAAGATGTTGAAGGACATCAGGGGAGAGAAAGGTTGGTTGTATTTGGAGAGAGTGGTGATGTGGACACTATGAGCAACTGAAGAGGAGCAGACTGAGTGTGCAGGGCTGAGATCACAGAGAGAGAGTCAGACTCATGTGACTGGTGAAGGATAACACAGACTCCATATTCAGAGGCTGAGATCAAAGAGAGAGTCAGACTCACTGAGATTGGTGCAGAGTTTCCCCCGTTTGACTGGACTGAAGTAACCCACCTGACAATACATCTGGGCTCTGAGCTACAGTTACTGCATCATCATAGTACTCTGGGATCTCTTCTTTCAGAGAGGGTATCGAGTCTCCTGAACCACACAGAGAGACAGAGAATTTACACTTCCGGACTCAGACTTACTTTGACCATAGAGCTGCAAAGTTACTGTAGTGTGATTTTAAATGTTTTGTGGAGTATAGTTAAGCTATAACTCTAGGGTCGCTGATTTATCTGATCTGAAAGGCAGTTTTTACAGCATGCTGTTCCCCAGTCTCCTTTTCTATCAAAACCAATTAGAGCAGCACCTTGTTTACTACCCCAGTATTGACCAGCTATAGTTTTGCTCAGCATCTGTGATCTGCCGAGATAAGGCTAGTGTGAGGCAACACTGAAGAGCTGGCTTTATAACGTATCAAACACATGTGGTTCTATTTGTATAATTCAGGATTTTCTACATATGTTCTCTAAATGGCGTCCTGGTTTGAGGTGAGAGTGAGTACTGGACTGAAGACCTCCTCACTCCCACACTGAGCCCCCTGACTCCATCTTCCCTCACCTGGCACTGGGTCTCCCTCACTGTCCTCCACATCATCGTATCCAGAGGGCAGCTCATCAGAGAGGAATCTCCCTGTGAACAGGAGGACAGATCAATATTACCTGCAGTCAGACAGCAACCACACTGTCCTCTACTGGAAGAGAAGCCAGGATGTGAGTTTGTGTCTATAAGGCAGATCCAGAATCGTGCTGTGTTGATTTTCTTCACTTAGTTTGACACCAGTTGAGAAAGTAAACTCTACAGGTTTAAAACTAAAAAATACTTTTTTTATAAGGCAGCCAAGGGATAGTGATGTGATCATTTTCTTTATCTACCTTAACACACCTCTTGAGAAAACCAGTCAGAAACCAGGATGGTTAGATTTTCTACAATTTTTAAGTCCTCAGAGAGGGTGGAGATCAATCACACCTGAAGACTCTCTCCACTCACCTCTCCTGGGGGCACTGTAGGTTCCCTCTCTGGCCAGTTTGTACTCTATTTCCTCATAGATGGCATCATGATAAGGGGCGAGTGCTCCCTTAGATAGGGCTGTGTGAGGAAACAGACACTCAGGGTTAACATGCAGGGAGCAGAGTACAAGATCAAACATTGACTACTAAACCTTCTTTGGACATTTGAGCACATAAATGTTATGCTTCTGGATTTGCAAATTTCCTGATATCTCCATCTGTAATTGTTGATAATCTTTCTTAAACTTCAAATGGTTTTCTCTACCAGGTTTATTCCTAACGGTAATTATATAAATATCAGTTCCATGTGAGTGACAGAACTGACCACTAGAGGTCACTATGTGGATGGAGAGTTCCCTACCTACCTTTCCTCAGCTTCCTGTTCTGGATCAGCTGCCCCACTAACAGAGCCAGCACCACGAACAGCAGAGCCCCCAGCAGCAGGAGGACCAGGGGCGAGGCAGATAGACCTCCCAGCAGCTGTGTCTGGGGTGTTGTCCTGGTTCTGCCTGAGAAAGGGGGAGACAATGGATGAACAGGGACCAGGAGAGGTGCTCTTGGACTCATGTACGCTTTGACAGATGGAATGTTCTGTCCTCTGTAGTCCCTTTTTTCCTCCTGCCAGGGTGAGCTCACGGTTACCTCAGGTGGAGGTGGTGGTGGTAGGTCCCAGTTGTCGCCGCCGCTTTTCCGTTTCACTGTGTTGTGTTCAGGGCAGTCACGAGCCCAGTGTCCCGTCTGTCAGTCATATTCAGGCCTGAGGTGTGTGCCATGTCAGACAATGGCTGTGCTAGTTTTGCATACCCGGGTATCCACGCCCTACAGTAACCTGTGCAGCCTAAGAAGGACATCATCTCCTTCTTGGTGCGGGGTTTTGGAATTTTTTGGATACTGGAGCCACGCATTCGTTACTCAGAGATACCTAGGCATTGATTTAAAACAGCATTGTTCGTACCACCCTCAGAGTAGAGGAGCAGTGGAACGTATAAATGGGACCATAAAGAATAAACTAACAAAAATGATGGCTGAGACAGGAATGAATTGGTTGACGTGCCTCCCATTGGTCTTGATGTATTTAAGGGCCAGGCCACATTCCGCTGCCTGCACCAGACCAGGACCTCTGCCACACCCTCCAGCCAGGAGACTGGATTCTGGTGAAAGACTTCAGGAGAAAGAAGTGGTGTTCACTCAGGTGGAGGGGACCGTACCAGGTGCTGCTGACCACTGCCACTGCTGTGAAAGTCGCGGAAAGGGTTCCCTGGATTCATGCTTCCCACTGTAAAAAGGTCACAAACGAACTGAGCAAAGTGCAGGAGTGATGTCTCCACAAGGACAGATGGGGACCTGCTTGGGACTGATGTGCACAGCCTTTTTTCTTCTTATGTGGCCTGTCACCACCGAGAAAGAAGAGGAATCTAAACGCGAAGCCTCTTTGTATACAAACTGGCTGAATGAAACTGATAATGAGGGGGATATGAGTAATTTGTGGTACAAATTTATAAATCAAACTGTACAGTTAAAGAAATTTAATGCATCTTGTTATGTATGTGCTTTGATGCCTCATTCTACAGCCTCAGCCATGCAACTTTTCCCCCGACCAGTTGATAGTCACATTTCTGAATGCATAAGTCTAGTGGCAGGATTTCCAAAGCCAGATCCTAGATCTTTTCCCACCTTCACCATAACGTATTTGACCTACTCAAAGGGGCATCCATATGCAGCCGGCCTGAAGATAAATAAGTCTACTACAGTAGCATTAGGCTTTGTTTCTCCCAGAGACCCAGCAGTGCATTTTGCTATTCACTTCAATGTTACCAGTAAAAAAGCAGAATGTCCTCCTTTGTGGGATTACCTAAAAAATCACATTACCTGGACTGATTCTCCTGTTAAAGTAGCAGTTTACCTGCCTTCTAAGGTTAATCACTCTTATTGCTATGAGAATAAAGGTCGTGGCCCCTCAGTAGGAAGAACAGGAGGCTGTAGCACCACGGTTACTAACCATACTTTATCTGATGGAACTATGGTTTTGATGGATTGGTATTGGCAATGTGGTGCAGAAGTTTATGATAGCCTTCCTCCCCAGTGGAGAGGAGTGTGTGCTCTAGTCACGCTACACCACTCCATTCTCATTGTCCCAGTAAACTCTTACTTGTTAAATTCAATGAAGCCCCTTCAGAGGGAGTCAAGGGTTAAACGTGCTCTCAGTTGGGCTGACAGATATGGTCCAGATATTTCTAAAGTACCAGAAGACCATAGACTATTTACTGCAGCTGAAATGATTTTTTCCTCAGGACTGAGTATTCAGGCAGTAGCTAATGCCCGCTGGTTACAAATTACTCGCTATGAAATGTACTCGTTTATTAACATCACGTTAGAAGGCTTAGACGCTATCAAACAAGAATTAAGGGGAGTTAGATTAATGGCACTTCAGAACAGGTTCGTGCTGGACCTACAAAATGCAGCATCTGGAGGAGTCTGTGCTTTAATAGGAGACTCCTGTTGCACATTTATTCCAGCAAATGACAATGATTACGGAAATCTTACGCTTGCTATTCAACATTTGAAAGAACTGAGAGACAAGGTGGACAAAGAAAGAGGCATTAAAGATACACCTGCTTTTCTCTCTTGGTTAGAATCACTATTTGGGCCGGGGGGAATGTTTTTTTTCAAGTTACTAACACCGATTATAGTAGCTGTGATACTTGTCTTCCTGTTTTTGTGTTGCTGTTCGACTTGTATTATTCCAATGCTTCGAAATATGATAATGAATATGTTTGCGCATCAGTATGTTCTGATAAAAACGGAAGAATCTGAAGTATGGGAGCCTCCTGGGAGTCCATATGAAGAATCTAACTTTTAATCATTTTCAAGAATAAAAAGGAGGGAATTGTAGTGGAAATCTAATGAGTTAATTGATTCTTAAAAATGTAGAGAGCTTTGCAAAAAAATATATTGGTGCTTTTAGATAATATTTCAAGGATATAACTGCTATGCTACAGTACGTGCAGAATTTTAGAAAACAGTTCGTCAACAAAGTACACTGTTTAGGTTAGTTTAGAAGACAATGTACCAAAACAATATATGCTGTCTGGGTCATTAGAATTAGCTGAAAGTAACTGATAAACTTTCAATAACAAATCTAGTGTTTTTCTCTCGCTCTATGAGGTAATTTGTTTTCTTTTAGAGAAAGGGGAAGTTTTAGAAGGGACCAAGTGCTGAACTTTTTTTACAGCGCAACGTCTTATAAAAACCCTGTACTGCTTGTAACTAATTGAGTCTCTGATGCACTTTGCGAAGTGGCAGCAGGGCTCCCAATATTGCAATATTGAAATAAAGACCTTACTCAGGTGAGAACTCTCTCTTGTGGCTTCCTTGATAGTTAAATTTCCACGACACCTCCCCCATTTCCCACATGGGGCTATGATGGTTCAGGATCAGGTGCGTAGAGGAAAGAGAGGCACTAGATCTGCAATGGGAATCTGAAAACACTGATCTTCACCCTGAGAGAGGAGAGGAGACATTACAGCTACACTGGGAATCTGAAGAGACAGAAAGACAGGAGTTATCACTGACAAGGAGGATTTCTGTTCACCTGTACCTGTTGCTGGACTGGATGTTGGCTCTGACAAACCTGTAAAAGAGATACGAGAACTGTCATTATTTTGTCTTTGGTTTTATAGCAAGCTGAATCCAGAGTGGTCTTAATAAATTAAAAATCTTTACATGTGTTCCTTGAGGTCAAATGTAGGATTGCAGGATGAATGGTGTCTTGCTCAGAATTAAAGTCTAGTGCTGTTCACACACACAGGGCTACACAACATCCCGATCTTCTGACTGATGATCTTAAGATATTAAGCAGTGATAGAATATGTGTAACAGTGTATCTTCTCCATCAATCTCCCACTTTGTTCATCTACAGTTCTAAGACTCTCCTCACCTGTACAGGTAACCCCTGCATCCTCCTTGTGTCGACAGTCACTCTGATTCAGTCCAGAGTGACAGCAGTCCCACAGGTGAAGCTCACTGCCCCTGCAGTTCACCTCGTCCAGCCAGATGGCGCCACTCCCTGGTCCGAATGAGGCCTCTACTGCTGCACTCACTGCGTCCCCACAGCCCAGCTGTCTGCAGACCACCTGGGCATCCTGCAGGTCCCAGGGGCCCTCATACCGCAGCTCCACCCGGCCAGAGGAGTTAGTGTCGAACTCAACTTCCCAGAGAAATTTCAACCAAAGGAAACTACTGAACATCCCAGACACTGCTGGACCTCACTACACATTACTGAAATAAAAATACTATCTTTTTCACCATGTCTGTTCATTTTAATTAACAGAGGAGGATAGGCTCCCCCTTTCGAGCCTTGGTTCAGGCCGGGAAATCTGTAAAGCTGCTTTGTGACAATGTCCATTGAAAAAATACAAATAAAACTAAACTGTATTGCATTGAATTTTCCTCAATAGGATATATTTAAGCACTCCAAATGCAAACCATATCCACGTTGTGGAATTCGAGAATATGGATGATTTTTTTTTTCGTTCGTTTACCTGAACACAGGATTCTCACATCCTCCTTGTGTCCACAGTCATGCTGTCCCCACCCTACTGAAGGACACTCCCACAGAGACGACTCGTTCCCCATACAGCCCACCTCGTCCAGCCAGATGGGTCAAGTTCCCTGGCTGAAGGAGGCTGGCACTGGGGCACTGAGGGCCGTCCCACACCGGAGCTGCCTGCACACCACCTGAGAGTCTGCCAGGTCCCAGGAGTCATCGCAGACTGTCCCCCAGGAGCCATTGTGATAAACCTCCAGCCTCCCAGCACAATCGCCTCCTGCTCCAACCAGCCTTAAGGAGCGCTGGGCTAGGAGAGAGGCAGGACCAAATGATAAAGACACATTCGTATAAACATAGTAGTTCAGGTGGGTAGCTGCATCAGCATGCGTAGGCTGCAAAGGAACAATAGGTTTATTCCATGCTTATTCCATGCTGAAAAAAAGAAGAAAAAAAACACAACGTTTCGGCCGTGGAGCCTTCTTCAGGTGTGAATTTCTATAAACACTGCTGATACAATTACCTCCTACCTCATCTAGCCTGAGGGAGTGCTGGGCTAGGAAAGAGACATATATATCATTATGGCTGGAGTGGTGTCATTCAAGCTAACGTTGACTCTTAAAAAAAGTTAGGAGTCTCAAAAATATTAGTTTACATATCTGCAGAACTGGTAAGCACAGAGGAACAAAGTGAATCTTTTGGTTTACTCAAATTACCTCCTTATTAGAGTTGTCATCAGACTAAATTCACAGGATAAAATATAAACAAAGAGAAAGAAGAGAGAGGTAACTGAAGGAAGGAAGAGAGAGGAGGCATGTCAGACAAGAAGAACTGGAGATAAAATTCTAGTTAAATAATGTGAACCTTGTTTAAGAGACCTTGCAGTCTTGTAATTTAAGAACATTAAAACATTTTCAGGTTTCCTTTATTGTGCAATCCTCAGGGTAAAGGCATTCTCTCCTAGTTGGAGGTTTAGAATAGAAAGTAGATTTTCATTCACTTTTCGGCATTACAGTGCCTTGCGAAAGTATTCGGCCCCCTTGAACTTTTCAACCTTTTGCCACATTTCAGGCTTCAAACATAAAGATATAAATTTTTTATTTTATGTGAAGAATCACCAACAAGTGGGACACAATTGTGAAGTGGAACGAAATCTATTGGATTTTTGAAACTTTTTTAACTAATAAAAAAATGAAAAGTGGGGCGTGCAAAATTATTCGGCCCCCTTGCGTTAATACTTTGTAGAGCCACCTTTTGCTGCGATTACAGCTGCAAGTCGCTTGGGGTATGTCTCTATCAGTTTTGCACATCGAGAGACTGAAATTCTTGCCCATTCTTCTTTGCAAAACAGCTCGAGCTCAGTGAGGTTGGATGGAGAGCGTTTGTGAACAGCAGTTTTCAGCTCTTTCCACAGATTCTCGATTGGATTCAGGTCTGGACTTTGACTTGGCCATTCAAACACCTGGATACGTTTATTTGTGAACCATTCCTTTGTAGATTTTGCTGTATGTTTGGGATCATTGTCTTGTTGGAAGATAAATCTCCGTCCCAGTTTCAGGTCTTTTGCAGACTCCAACAGGTTTTCATCCAGAATGGTCCTGTATTTGGCTGCATCCATCTTCCCCTCAATTTTAACCATCTTCCCTGTCCCTGCTGAAGAAAAGCAGGCCCAAACCATGATGCTGCCACCACCATGTTTGACAGTGGGGATGGTGTGTTGAGGGTGATGAGCTGTGTTGCTTTTACGCCAAACATATCGTTTTGCATTGTGGCCAAAAAGTTCGATTTTGGTTTCATCTGACCAGAGCACCTTCTTCCACATGTTTGGGGTGTCTCCCAGGTGGCTTGTGGCAAACTTTAGACGAGACTTTTTATGGATATCTTTGAGAAATGGCTTTCTTCTTGCCACTCTTCCATAAAGGCCAGATTTGTGCAGTGTAAGACTGATTGTTGTCCTATGGACAGACTCTCCCACCTCAGCTGTAGTTCTCTGCAGTTCATCCAGAGTGATCATGGGCCTCTTGGCTGCATCTCTGATCAGTCTTCTCCTTGTCTGAGCTGAAAGTTTAGAGGGATGGCCAGGTCTTGGTAGATTTGCAGTGGTCTGATACTCCTTCCATTTCAAGATGATCGCTTGCACAGTGCTCCTTGGGATGTTTGAAGCTTGGGAAATCTTTTTGTATCCAAATCCGGCTTTAAACTTCTCCACAACAGTATTACGGACCTGCCTGGTGTGTTCCTTGGTCTTCATGATGCTCTCTGCGCTTTCAACAGAACCTTGAGACTATCACAGAGCAGGTGCATTTATACAGAGACTTGATTACACACAGGTGGATTCTATTTATCACCATCAGTCATTTAGGACAACATTGGATCATTCAGAGATCCTCGCTGAACTTCTGGAGTGAGTTTGCTGCACTGAAAGTAAAGGGGCCGAATAATTTTGCACGCCCCACTTTTCATTTTTTTATTAGTTAAAAAAGTTTCAAAAATCCAATAGATTTCGTTCCACTTCACAATTGTGTCCCACTTGTTGGTGATTCTTCACATAAAATAAAAAATTTATATCTTTATGTTTGAAGCCTGAAATGTGGCAAAAGGTTGAAAAGTTCAAGGGGGCCGAATACTTTCGCAAGGCACTGTATATTAGTGAGAACATATTCTGTTCATTTAGGATGCAGGGTAATTCTCTGGTTAGCCTGTTTATACATCATAGAGGATTTCAGATTATAGAGTTATAAGGGAAAAATGTTTTATATAACAAGGGGTAAACTATGGATTTTTACCCTGTCTTCAAACTAAGTGTCTGTAGAAAACCCGAATAGAAATAGCTATAAGTCCATTAATTCTGACCATTCTGAGGCTTAGAGAGATATCATTGCTGTTTGGGGCAATGCTGAGCAAAAAACAAGTTTTTGTTTAATCTTCATTGCCTGCATGTCAGTCAAGTGCAGATCAATCAGATTCTAGCAATCAGTTTGTAAGAAGTCTTCTTTTTTACTGCTTAAATCCTATATATAGCCTCTCTAGCACTGCCTATGTCACTAAGACATATGAGAAATATGATGATTCAGGTTTAATATCCAAGGGTTTAGCTTCAATTCAAGCCCTGGTCCAGGCCTCTACTGTCTATACTTCACAAGATATTGCACCCCAAGATGTTTAAGGGCACTTTCTTCCAGGCGGAAATTTCCCCTGGATTCTGTGACAACCTGAGACTCCATCTCCAATGGATTTGTTAAGATTATGTCACGAACACGGACTGAAATCCATGTCAAATCTTGTAGAAGACCCTATGCGATGCGGTAAGAGCTAGAGAAAACAGGAGGCGTGGTAAAAAGGAACACACAGGGGTTTAATAGTGCACAAAATAATAGTGACAGTCCGTGAGACAGTGTACGAATCCAAACGGGTCCAAAGGCAGGTCAAAGCACAGTCCGAGAGTCCATCAACTAGAAATCCATCCTGGGACGCAACAAAGTTAAAATCCCCGGGAGGGGGGAGCACACGGACAAACAAAACATGGAGGTCCAAGGGAGACGGGGCGAGATCCTCCAGATCCCGGGCCCAGGAAGCGGGAGGTGTCGGGGATGAGGCCTATGCCCTCAGGAGACGGACGTAGGGTTTCCTGGTGCTAGACGGGCCTCGCGACATCTTACCCTAATGATGAGCCCCGAGGACTGGAAGAGCTGGTCTTAAATAATAACACTAAAAGGGTACTGTCACGGACGTCCAAAGGGACTAACTGTGGGGAGCAGGAGAGCGGAAAAAGACCCATATGCGTAGCGGCGAGACGGGAAAAAGGCCCGGGCTCATTAGTGCAAAGAGTTCAGGAATGCTGTATAGAAACCTATGCCCTCAGGGAGCGGACGTGGGGCGCCCTGGTGCTAGGTGGGTCTCAGGACATCCGAACCTCAATGCTGAGCGAGGACAGAGTGCAAGACCCGGAAATATATAGCCCAAGGGAAAGAGAGGGACAGGAAGGACAGCAGACCGGAAACTAGGGACAGGACAGAGAAGGAGCGCCCTCTGGCTGCAGAGGGCGTGACAGTATCCCCCCTTCATGGGCGGCTCCCGACGCCCAAACAAATAAATAAGCTGCACAGCACTGGGGGGAGGAAAAACCTCATTTAACTGAAAGGAAACCTCCGGGAATCCACGGCTGAGAGCTACCCCTTCCTCCGGGGTAAAAACCTTTATTGGGTGGAGAAAGGGGGGGTAGAGAAGAGCTCTGGAGACTAAAACAAAAAAGTACACAAGCACAAACACAACAGGCAAAAACCTGGGAAAGACCAGGGAGACAAACCACACAAAACAGATAGGAACCAAAAACAGGTAGGAACCAAAGTTCCGAGACACAGAGAGCAGGGGGGACCAAAAAGGAGGGGAAACCAGGAAGAAAAAAAATCAAAACAAAAGGCAAAAAACAAGAAAAAAAACCCCGGGGGAAAATACCGCAGACTGGGCAAATGGCACGTTCACATTCTAACGCTGATATCGGAGTGGACAACCTGAGGAAAGCCAGACCGAAGTCCGCTCACAGACACAGATGCCCAGAGTGATATCTAGCAAAAAGAATGGAGGAATGGCAGAAAGCTTACCATTCTATCACTGATATCGGAGAGAGCAAGACCAGGAAGAGCCAGGCACGAGAACCCGCTCCAGACACAGAGGCTCGGAGTGATATCCAGCAATAAGAATAGGCCAGCCAGTTCAACATTCAATCACTGATAACGGAGTGATCTACCCGAGGGAAGCCAGGTACAGGACCCGCTCACAGGCACGGAAGATCGGAGTGATATCCAGTGATTAGAATAGAGGAACTGAAAAAAAAAACAGCCCAGAGAACAAGAAAAAAAAACTGCGGCAAGACAAAAAAAAACGCCGCTCGCGGGGTCAGTAGGGGGCTCAGCATTCTGTCACGGACGTCCAAAGGGACTAACCGTGGGGAGCAGGAGAGCGGAAAAAGACCCATATGCGTAGCGGCGAGACGGGAAAAAGGCCCGGGCTCATTAGTGCAAAGAGTTCAGGAATGCTGTATAGAAACCTATGCCCTCAGGGAGCGGACGTGGGGCGCCCTGGTGCTAGGCGGGTCTCAGGACATCCGAACGTCAATGCTGAGCCAGGACAGAGTGCAAGACCCGGAAATATATAGCCCAAGGGAAAGAGAGGGACAGGAAGGACAGCAGACTGGAAACTAGGGACAGGACAGAGAAGGAGCGCTGCAGAGGGCGTGATAGTATTAGAATTTGTAGTCATGGTCGAAGTAATAGCAGCAGCAGTAACAACAGTGGTAGTTGGATGATCCAAGCAGTTAATTCAGAAACTACAGTATTACACATTTATACCCTATTTTCTAGGTATGTTTTGTAAAGTGCTCTGGATTAAATGGCACATTATAAGAAAAAATGATTGATTGATTGACTGTGAGAGTGAAGTCTGGTCGAACTCGTTTGTCTAACAGAACTGTCCTGTCCACAGATGTCAACAGAGGTGAACAGAGAAGATGTCCAGACCCACCAGAGACTGGAGACAGGTTCGAGAGTCAGGCCCCAGACCCAGAGAGCTGTGAGTCCACTGCTGTTCTAGTTCATATTATGCTTCTTCCTCTTCCACCTCCTCCTAAAATTAAAACCCATTGCAGTAGCAGGGCTCTGCCATCCTCTCTTGGGGAAGAGAAGACTCTACATGACAGTATGTGCGTCTGCGTGTGTGTTTGTGTGTGGGAGTGTGTGTCTATGTGGTGTGTGTGCTTGTGAGTCTGGTCCAGCCATTGTCTGTAACAGAAGTGTGTCTGACAGATCAGGAAGGAGGTAACAGGAGACTCAACTGACACAGGATGTGGACCCCAAAAACAGTGAGTCTGCATTTTTATTATTATTATTATTATTATTATTATTATTATTATTATTGTTATTATTAGTATTGTTATTATTATTAGGATTGAGAGGGTGTGAGAGACAGGGGGTTTCAAACTCCATTCCTAGAGGGTCCGTCTCCTAGTTTTCTGTCCAGATCTCGGTTACAAAGTTTATCCATTTTTTTAATTAAACGAAAAATTATTCTAATTCCATTTTACAGGCCTAAAATATTTAACTGTGCCTTGAACGTTTTGAGTCTTCAACAGTGAGAGACACTAAAATATATTATTGAACACATTATTTCCACATCTTACTAAGAAAATAATTAGCTTAATTGTTTAATTGGCTAGCCCCAGTTCGAAAGAAAACCTGGAGATGCACTTAGCTCTCCAGTGACTGGAATGGGGCTTGAGACTCCTGGTCTAGGAGAACTGGCCCACCAACAGGCCACAGCAGGGATGCTGGGGATCATGAAGCTGGATAGCTGAAGGCTGGACACTGCTTCTGGTTCGAGGACGACAGAACACTGTGATTTAGGGTCATCTTGGCCCATGATGATGATGATGAAGGTGTGTTTGTGTGCCTGGCTGGAGAGGAAAGGACAAGCAGGGAGAGGGGCTTCACACCGATGCCTGGGGCAGATCCCAAAGAAACGTGAGTATTGGCTTCAACAACATGGTTGGGTAGCTTGTTCCACTCCCCCACCACCCTCTGTGTACAGTAGTGCCTCCTGTCCTGACTATAGACTCTCATCCAGCTGTCTCTTGAGATAAACCAGGGAATCTGCTTCAACAACATGACTAGACTGCTTCTTCCACACCCCCACACCATTCTATGTAAAGAAGTGCCTCCTGCTGTCCTGCTCAGTTTTAAATGCTGTTTTACTACTGTGTTTAATACTGTTTGACTAAGAAAAAGCCTGTCCCAACACACATAAACTTGGTCGGCTTCTACTGGTGAGACTAAAGCAGTCAACTTGCTGACAGGTCTCAACAGAGACAGCCGTGACCCTGAAAGGTCAAAGAGGGGCCACCGATACGCTGAGGTTCTGAGCAAAGAATCTTCCAGAGTAAGACAACCAGTGTGTTCTGCTCAGGATGATGATAGTGATACAGATGATAGTGAAGATAATGAAGGTGGTCTAGATGATGATTGTCTTGATGAAAAAGCTTTTGATGATGATGGTGGACATGACGAAGAAGGATACGGTAATGAAGATGGTGAAGTTGATCATTTATTAGAATGGTGATGAAGATGATCTTGATGAAGATAGTAGAGATTGTGGTGGTGGAGGTGATGATGAAGGTGACACAGTCATACCTGTGTGTGGGTGTGTGTGAAAGGGGAGGTGGGGTTGGGTCAGGTCTGCTGCTGTCATCTGATGGGACAGTATCTCTCCTCCTACAGATCATTAAGGAGACGATTGCAGACTGTCGGAGGAAGAGGGAGCAGACTCCCCCTGTGTCGCGCCTCAGGATGCTGAGAGCTGTAAGTCTGTGAGCCTGATGTGTCTGTGACATCTGTCAAAAGTTTGCTCACAGCAGGGGACTGTGATTGCTGGGAGACCAGAGGCAGGGCCTTGTCCTCCTAGAGAAGATCCTCTCAGTTTTCTGTCTGTGCATTCATGCAGTCTCTGTGCCCCTGTCTCCTCAGGCTAGCCAACAAATCACCAGGCAGGAGACCAAGACCCAGCCATGGGACAGCTCAAGGGCATGGAGAGGGACAGAGGGACAGGCCATTGACCTCCTCCTTGGACATACCAGTACTCCCTCATGTGCACCCTCTAGAGCACCCCCTCACCTACCTGCTGGCACGCCCACTCACCCCAGCCCGGCCCCGGCTGACCTGTGGCGGCTCAGGAAGGACCTGCGGGTTGAGCTGGAGGGGCTGCTCTAGGTGGAGGAGAGCCGGGTGTGGACCTGGGCTCAGAACACAATGTCCTCCATCCAGCTTGACTACCTGGAGCTGTACGATCAGGTCCTGGCCGAGTTTGGATTGGAGGCTGCTTAGTGGGATTGGTGAGTCCCTGAAACCCCTCCCCCTTGTCCAGCTCGCACTGCAGTACGCAGGGGCTGGGACGACTCTCCTGTCCCCCTCAACCTTCCAAGATACCTGTGTCACCCCACTCAACCTGGTCCCGAGAAAATCTTCCAGATCCAAGGGGAGAGAGACAGGAGCTGGGCTGGGACTCCAGCTTGCTGTTATATCAAGTGGGTGGGTGAAAGACACACTGCTTACAGATCAACACTAGGGGGCATCATAGAGTAGGTGGTGAGACTCTTGGTCATCGATGGCAACAGCGGGGCTCTATTAATAGTGGGGAGACTTCCCCATTCTCCATAGGCTCTATAAACAGTGGGGTGACCCACCTCCCCCCCTCTTTTGGCTTTAGAGACACCACAGTTCCACCCCTAGTTTACATCTCCTGTCTGGCGCTGTGGAGGTATGATGATGATGATTCACTGTCCTTGTTCTCCCTCTCTGGTACAGGAGTTGGTACTGAGTTAGTGGAGTTTCATGGAGGAGATGATAAGAAATTTGACCCAATCCCAAAATTAAAACAGTGAAGACAACAGGCAAAACGATGGGAGCTCTGATAATGGAGGTTTGGTTTGACAGCAGCAGACCTGGTCAGGACATCTTGCCTGTTTCTCCCTCCCCTTATTCCCAGGATTTTCCCTTCCAGAGCGCAGGAATCATGAAGCAGCATGACTACAAGGAGACACTGAAGTCCTACTTTGAAAACACAAAGGTCAGGTGTGACTTCTCCAAGGTGGACAAGTGCTTCCACCAGGTTGCAGCCAACATCGATGTCGACCTCATCCTGCAGAAGTACCCCGGGAGACGCTGTGGCCGAGGTCTGTGAAAAGCAGGTTAATTTTTTTTCTTTGTAGTAGTCTTAGGACAGTCTGACCTGCTGTGGGACTCAGCAGGAACAGAAAGGTCTTCTGTGTGTCTTCAGTCTCCACAGCCCAAGAAACGCACGATCCAGGTGGGCAAGGCTGTCGAGCTATCGATCCCTCCCTCTCCTGGACCTTGGTGCCTCTGGGCCCTCCCTCTTCGATCACCTGTGACCCTGCTCAGCCCTGCTCCATGCCGCCCCCATCAACACCCAGAAGAGCCCTCTCCTTCGAGGAACGTCAGAGCTCCTGAGATTCAGAAACAAGTGAGAAGTGAACAGAACCTCTGTCCTTGTGTAGAGTCAACTGGACACACAGTACAGACTCACCTGTACCTTATTACAGTCACAGTGCATATACTGAGGGTATATTAAGAATAAGAAGTCATCTTAGTGATAGTGTTACTGTTGCGATATAATTGGTATTTGTATTAGTGTTATTTATAGTGTATTTGTAGTTATGAGTGTATGTGTTTGTGAGTGTGTGGATGTGTGTCTATAAGTATTCGTAGTGTCTATGTGTGTGTCTGTGAGTCTGTGTAGTGTCTGTGTGTGAGTGTTTGGATGTGTGTCTGTCAGTGTGTGTGAGTGTGTGTGTAGGTGGACTTGTGCTCCACTGGTGTGTCTAACAGAAGTGATCCATCAACAGGTGTTGAGGTCCAGAGCTGTTTGCGAATGGAACCACTTTCTAGAGTCCAGACCCACATCCACAGATCTGTGAGTGCCCTGTTTTTATCACTATTACTAGTAATGACAGCAGTAGTAGTAGCAGGAGTATTAGTATCAGAATTAGTATTAGAATCTGAAGTCATGGTGGTAGTAGTAGTAACAGTAGTAGTATTAGCAGCAGAAGCAGTAACAACAGTGGCAGTTGGATTATCCAAGCAGTTACTTCAGAAACTACGGTTTTACACATTTATACTCTACTTTTCTATGCATGTTTTGTAAAGTGCCTTGATGCTCTGGATTAATTAAATTAAATTAAATTTATTTTTATATAGCGCCTTTCACACTAACTAGGTTGCCCCATGGCGCTTAACAAAGGAAGTGACTGTACAGTGGATATAAAAAGTCTACACACCCTTATTGAAATTGCAGGTTTTTGTGATGTTAACCCAGAAATCAAGATAAATCATGTCAGATGTCTTTCCATCCTTAATGTGACCTTGCAACCAACAAAATTCAAGAGAAAAATTTTGGAAAAATAATTGAAACTAATAAACCTACAACACCCTGGTGAACCCCCCCAACCAATACTTTGTGGAAGATCCTTTTGCATTTATTACAGCAGTAAGTGTTTGTGAATAAGTCTCCATGAGCTTTGCACACCTGGACTTTGCAATTTACTCTGTAGACAAGCAAATCTGTTCAAGGAAGAAACTCAGTTTAGTGAACTACTGGTGAATTCAGCACAGCTTTTGTCATCACTTGTCAGGATAGCTGAGTGGTCTAAGGTGTCAGACTTGAGAACTGATGTCTTTCATCGTGGTTGGGTGTTCTGGTCTCCAAATGGAAAAATGGGATTAAATCCCACTTCTAACAGCTACTTTTTTATTTTGTGTGTATTGTTCCTGTCTTATTGTGCTGACAATGACAATAGGAGGAAAACAGAGAAACCGCTTATCAAGAACATGATGGGCAGGAAAATGCTTCGTCAACACTTAAATGTGATTAGCAGAAAGGAACTTTTAGATGGGCTACAATTTCTGCCTTAAGAACTTTTTGAGCTGTCTGTAAGTAAAGAAAGATTTCCGGTAAGGTATGCATTCAAAAGTCAAAGACCGAAATATAAAAGCAGCAACACTGCGATTTGTGAGTGTTCTGTAGTGTTAAGATCCACAGGTTTCCATGCTTCTTGGATTTCTTAGCCCAAGAAGTGATTCCTGTTTCATTTTCTATTCACCAGTTCGATTTGCATTACGCTCCTCAAACCTCAAAACCGAATAACAAACGCTAATCAAAGTTGCACAAGGGCTACACTACTTTGCCCCGTCTAAATACCATAATGTGAAATTAAGAAACAGCAGTATTTTGACAAAGTGCGGTCTTCAAACAGTAAACGCTCAAGTGTTTATATTTACTTGTGAGCAGACCAACCTTGATTTAGGAAAGCCTTTGCTCGCCCCTTGCTTTAACAACGATATCTGAATTGAGCCCCAAAGTGGTAAGAAAGCTGAATTACACAAAGCACATAAGACATTGGGTTGTCACTGTATGCTATCACGTCCTGCTTGCACTGTCCTACTAAAAGATTAGAGGGATCAGAAAGGACACAAATGACCCTTGAATCCACAATTCTGAACTTAAGGGTAACCAGCTCTACCGACTGCACCTCTCTTGCTCCTACATTACAACAGTGATATTACTAGCGTTGGTTGAACATGGTATAGTAGGCTGACAGCTGAAACACATGGCTCACAAGCAGTGACAGAACCATTATCATATATCACTGCAGCATATTGGTTTGGGAACAGGAGTAACTATCCCATGTAAACATGTATGCCTCCATTAACATCGTATAGTAGGTGGACTTTTGGGCTATGAGGGTTCAAACCCTGTCCATGCTTCTTCATTCTGCGCCACGTTTCTTTATCTAGGTCTTCAAATTACTTTGCAAAACATTGGTTCTTGTTACTCTTTCTCTTAAGCGGAAGATTGGTAGTTCAAGCCAACCTAGAGGAGCTCGTCTTGTGATTCCCATGTAAGCATAATATCTGCTCAAACTCGATTATTGTTCTCAGTGACACCTTAAACATCTTGATATTTGCAAGAAATGCAAATATTGTGCACGTTTCAAGTTACAAGAAGTAATCAATTTAGTACTTAAGTGAATATGATCTAGAATGCTCAATAATGACCAACATCAGCAGCTTCCAAGAAATTAATTAAAATTTGATCTTCATACTCACCTTGCATTCTCAGCTATAATACTTCAAAATTACAGTGTAGATTTGGTGGAGAACTTCACAAGCATTATTAGGTTTGGACTGTACAATTGTATTTTAATATCTTGGTATATGTACCTTCATTTTAATATACATGTAACCATAAATGCTGTTTAGTATATTGTACTTTTGTTGTACTTTTTACAACATTTTACCTGTGGACCCAAGGGGACTGTTATATCTTGTGATACATGCAAGACATCTGTAAAAGAAGGTGAAATTTTAATAAAATTGGTGATTAAAAGAAAACCACAACTTGTATGATATTATCCCTCGATATCAAAGATCAATTGAAGGATTTGAAGAAACTATCAAAGAAACAACAGCAATACCAGATGATTTGGGTTTTGAACCAATGATTACACCTCAATAATCAATTCATCCTCAAAAAAAGAAGAGACAGGCATGTTTTGAGCCTCATAATGATCCTCTTCTGGATCCACAAGAAACGTGTTTTGGATGTACTTATAACTTCCATCAAAGAGAGATCTCATCAGTTGCATGCAATTGAAACTTTTGACTTTTTGGATGGTATTGAAAATATTTTTTAAAAATAAAATAAACAATTTTCCAAAGAAGATCTCATGAAGTATTGCCAGGATCTATTCTTAGCGTTTGGTAGTGATAACACTGCTGATATTGATGGGGTAGAAACGTACGATGCTTTGACAGGATTTCTGAAGCGAGAAGTCCTAGAACACCGCCTATAAATGAGCTAGGATTCATACCAAGAAATACTTTTTGTATATTGTTCACAAGAAAGTAAACATTATTTTATTTCATAAACTATAAAACATGAAGAGAGTTTACAGGTCATATCCTTCGCTTTGTCTTTTAACTTAAGCATTCAGGATCCAAGCCTCTGTGCGGATGGTTGTGTTTCTCTTGTAATATCTTGTAATCATCAAAAGTTGTTGTTTAGTCCTTTAGTCCTTCAAGAAATCCCGGGTGAGATTCAACAGGTGTCTTCTTCAACAGCCACGACAAGTGTGGAGACGTTCTCTGGATTTCCTGAAGATGATGTTAAATTAGTTCAAATCATTTGTTGTAGTTAACAGAACTAAATGCTTTGGAGGTACATTTAAAACAGCAGAGCAACACTGTAGCATTTCGTGTGTGACTGAACTTAATTGTGTAAACCTGGATCTCTATGAACATGAGCAAAGAGATCTCACTCAGCAGATTTCGATGTGAGCAAAGTAATATAAAGCACTTGGAGATGCCAGGGATTGAACCTGGGACCTCATACATGCAAAGCATGCACTCTACCACTGAGCTACATCACACACGCACACATTTTCTGTACAACTCCAGTGATAAAGCTCTGTAAATATTGTAGAAGAACCTAAAGGGGTGAAACAACGCTCCAACCACAGTAATGGTAACAGGAAGGATCGTGTTCTTATTTAATGTCCTTTTGAGATGCCTTGTCGATGCACACAGGCGTTAGAGCTGAATAATGTATTTTTAGTGATGTTTGTAAAGTAAGATGGAACATGTTATTTCTATACCAGGAAGAAAGGAGCAGACTCTTAAACTTTAAGAGACAGAAATGACACCTTATCATAGCTAACTAATTAAAACGACATCACAACAAAAGAGTCGAGCCTTGAATGAATCAAATTAGTTTTCATTGGATGTCTGTGTCTTCATAAGTTTGTAGGTGAGAGAGAGGTTTGCGAAAATGTGCAGGTGCTTCTTAGAAGTGTGTTGGTGGAACAGGGGCCTTCCAAATAATTGAGCTGGGTTTGATCAAGGCCAGTGCATCCCCAAATCTTTTCAAGATAATCTGTCATCCGGTAACATCTTTTGAAACTAGCATTCGAGGTAGGAAGCGTGTTCTTAAACACCAAAAAGTCCAATAAGGAAAAAGCAGACCTCTGGACACAAGATGGCAGTGCGATATTAGAATTCCTGTGTTCTTGACGGATTCAGACTCCTTCTCAGATGTCCTTGCTCGACAACTAACTTTGTAGTTGAGGAAGAGCAGCTCGGAAAATACCCACTCAACAAGTGAGTGCATTGGTTGCAAGGAGCTGTTTTTTTTTTCCTCGCAGTAATCATTATTAACCAGAAACAGCAGCACAGGAAGGTCACATTTGTGATTATGTCACTTCTCTGCTTCAGCAAGGTCAATAAAAGACTCTGAAAGTAGTAAAGCAAAACTGAACTCAAAATCATATTAGGAATTCTGAGCGATATCTCCATACAGGTAATCCAACAGAACGTTGAAATATTTGAATATCATCTCTCTGTATATTGCCCTGCTTTTAACCCAGAGTAAAACTATTGGATTGAAGGAATGCTAACCGCTGGGTTAAAATGTATAGTTGTTATTTGGAGAAATCTGTAAACTCGTGATCTTATATGTTTTAAAAGACAGCACAGGAAAAAACAGTCCTGATTATTTTCCGGAGACGGAGCACTGATGACCTATCCGAGCTAATTGATAAAACCCACCCAGTGGATACTCTAGCAGAACGTCAAAGAACATTCACCTTTGTATCCAAAGAAACCACAGGAACAACATCAGGAAGCACAATCAATTCCCCTTTTAAATCTTTCCTGTAAGGTATGCTATGTGAATTCATGAAGTTAATCCTCTGATCTCTTTTGATCATGAACAAAGTACTTCTAATGGAGCGCTATGTTCAAAAATTTAATAAGCTTTACCCCTGCCAACGATTCGGCGTGAAGACAGACAAAAGCAGCTCACCACCACAGCCAATATTAAATGTACTTGCCGGTACACTATCATGTGCACTGCCTCAAAAGTGATCTCGGCAGATGTTGTTCCCTACATAAAGCTGAACGTGCCAAAGAGAATTTCTGTTGAGAAAACAAAATATTTTTTCTGCCTTGATGTCAAGCCTGTCTTTTAGAAAGTCTATCTCTAAACACGTCCCGCAGCCTAACAAAAAGCGTTTTTACTGATCGTATTGCAGGTCTTAAAACATTAACATTTGGCAGCAGTGGGATTCAAACCCACGCCCCCAGAGAGACTGGAGCCCAAATTCCAGTGCCTTAGACTGCTCGGCTACACTACTGTACCTTCCTCCCTATCCATCTTCCTCACATTGCTGACTTGGACTGGGGGTCTTCAGCTCTTGTCGTCGGATCTAATGATATCATGTGGAAGTGACTGCACCTTCATCTTCCGAGATGCTTTCAATAGCACAAACGCTACTTTCACCGGCCCAAACATAGCAATAACGAAGGAGGTGGGTTTCATCCTTTGTGCTGTTTGTAGGGGCGCAACTCTACGGTGATCTACTGACTTGAAGAGCAAAAATCAAAATCCTCTGCTACTACTATTGCTTTTTTCATAGTTTCTTCAAATCTTTCATTTGAACGTAGATTTTGAAGGATATTGATGATAATACCACATAAATTGTGGTTTTCTTGTGATCGCCAATTTTATTCAAATACCAGCCTTTTTTACAGTTCCTTGCGTGTTTCACAAGGTATAATAGCCCTCCTCGCATCCTCAGCTAACATTTTAAAATTACAATAGATTATACAGCATGCATGTTTACATTTATATTAAAATTAAAGTAAATATACAAGAATACATACAGTGCTAACCCAATAATTCTTGTCAGGTTCTCCAACAAATCTGCGTTGTTACTTTAACATGTTTCAGCTGAGGGTGCAACAGGAGTATAAATGAATTTTCACACCAGCCATTCAAAGACCAAATTCCATGAGTGAACATTATTTTCTCAGAAGTTGCCGGCATTGGACTTTGCCGGTGGTATTGAATTATGTCCACAACTGTTGTAGTAGTTCCTTCTTGAAATTCGACACGTGCAAAGCACTCGTAATATCATAAGTGTTAAAGTTCACTGAGTCTATTCGAGTCATGGTGTGTATCCCTGCCTATCATTGGGAGACGGGTAGCTTTTTTACACTCAGATTCCAATCTTCAATGCTTTGTGTGAGAGCTTACATAACTTTCAGTTTCTCACATTTTCTGACGACTGTTCCAAAGGGGCACCCTGTCAATTCCGAATACTTTTCAAAAATCTGCCTACATGTTTGATTATTGTCATTTCATTTCGAAAAAGTTCAATATTGATCATAACTAAAGAAAATAATGATCACGAACAAAAAAGGGATAAAGATGCGAGTCGATCTTGAATCACAGCTGGGTGACACGGGCTTCTGTTCTGATATGGTTGTATGAGAAACAGGAGGAATCGCCAATCTCCTATAGAACATGAGTTGAATCAGGAGTGAGAAATTTCGTATACTCGTGCATATGTCAACGCCTGACCTACATCGTAAAACTAACATTAAGTTGTCAGAGACATTCATTTATATACAAACAAGAGACAGACCAAGTAATAATTCTACATTAGTTCAGGTGGGTAAACCTGAACTAACTAACTAATAAACCTATTAATAATTCTACATTAACGTGTCCTACACTGATCAGACTAATTGACATGGTCTGATTCAGAGCCTGTGCAGTTCGTGCTAATTACAACAAGGACAGTTCTGAACCCTCATCACCGAACTGAGCACAAGTTCAGCTGTTCTCCAGTTTTGTTACGCATGGTTTTTCATTGCAATTGAGTTCAGAGCTGGAGCTGAACTCCAGACAGTACAGTGTTTTGTGTAAGTTGTCGAAATTTCGAATGAGGCTGCAGACAACTTACCCAAAGTGTTTTCTATAGCTTTCAGGTGCAGTTCATTTATATAAAAGAATGTAAGTGGTATAAACTCAACAAGCCAGACGGCAGTCGAACCTATAATTTTCTGAGACGAGGCCTGACGCGTTATTCATTACGTCACTGACCCTGCTATTGCAGGGCTAAAAAAACACGTTTTCTACATTTTTGTCTGTTTAAAAATCACTCTAAAAAAGACAAAGGGTTTGTGTGTCGCGCTAAAATTCCGCTTCATTTCGAACGCAAATAAAAACCGTTTTGTTCCAAGAAATCATACATTTGTCACATCCTTCATACTATACTTCACTCTTGTATTTGTAAAGCATTTTGATTTAAACTGAACAATATATGAAAGGTTTCATCTATACACTTACACATAATAAGTATACGAATAAATACTCGGAAGAAGCTGCAGCTCAGGTATTAGAGAGATTTAAAATCAGATCGGAGGATTTAGAGTCCAGAGTGAAAACCAACAGCTGACACAGGTCTTTTATAGAACCGTTTTGATTTCCTCTACTTTGTCCCCGTGACGTCATTGTCCTGCTCGCAGCCGAGCCCGACACACATCTGGTTTTTGTCGCTGGGCGCACACCCTGCGGTCCATGCGGGTCCTAATACCCCAGTACAATGACAGGGACACTAAACTGTAAACAGGTGCCGTCCTTCGGCTGAGACGTAAAACCGAGGTCCTGACTCTCTGTGATCATTTAGGAGAATGGTGGTGGTGGAGGGGAGTCCCCATTACCTGTAAAGCGCATTGAGTGGAGTATCCAGAACAGCGCTATATAAGTGTAAGCAATAATGATTATTATAATTATAATGTAAAATGCAATAAGAAAAATCAAACTTTGATTCAAAATAGATTAATGTAAAAACTGATAAAGCTAAAGCTTTTTTCAGTGCTATATCTACTTTTTTTTAAAAAAGCGAAGTCTGTCGCGATTGTGAGAGTTAGAGAATGTGTTCCAGCGGGTGCCTTCATATCATGAGCGTCAGTCTCGCCCGTAGCTGCGAGAAGGTTAAAAGCGCACAAGTGATCTGTAGACGATGTTCGGGGAAGAAATAATTCTGTTTTCAGCACAGGGAGTGAGAATGAGCTCAGCCCGGCTCCCAGCAGAATCCATTCTGGTTTGGTTATTGTTAGACTGTGCGTCTGAGGCTCTTTGGATCGCAACGTAAAAAAAACAATTGCTCACATCGTGTGACTTCCACGACAGGAAGGAAAGATATCACTTTAAAAAATCAGAACTGAAGATTTGGATCCTGTGCCTCAACTTAAAAATAAACAGAGTTTAACGACAGGAAATTGATTCCAGTTGTCAGATCACGTATACGCATACCTTAGCTTTGTGCAACAACCTGAAACTTTCAGGTACCATAAATAATATTATTGCTAAACATATGCCATTCTAATCTGCAAGCGACCAGAATATAGAATACAAATTTTTGTATAAAAATGCATTAAGTCCTGTTCTACACCTGCATGCTTTGGAAGCACTGGCCTACCTATATCAAAATATCAGATTGTGTTTCTGCAACATTTCGTGCATAGTACGCCATTTTATCTAAAACAGTCACAACGAGGGCTTTACATGCAGTCTGGGGTATTTTCCCCTTTTATATTTTTGCCACTTTATATCAAACCTGTTATACTCCCAGAAGTGCACAGTAGCTTGTACTTAATAAAAATGTACAATTCACCGCTGGTATAAACAGATGTGTGCCGTGTTTGCCTTTGTAAGCATTTGTTTAAAAAATAAGTTCACAATACGATAAAAACACAGAAAGCACAAACTTTATAATACAACGATACAAAATCAATACCAAATCATTATGCCAATTAAGTAACTATCCTTTGAAAACAGAGAACACCTTTATATCTACAAAAAACTTGACATTTGTATGTATTTTTGAATTACAAAGCAGACAGTGTAGTCCCTTAATTCAAAGATCAGATCTTGGCCAAAACAAGACAATCAGACGTGGGCTGAATTTGGAACAGGAGCCTTTGCTTCGTCGATTATTGAGCTTTTGATCAATGTCTGAATAAAACAGATTTGCTTTTTTAACTCTTTGATTAAAGTACACGAAAAGCACCTTCCTTCAAACCAGCGACCTAAGGATTCCCTGCTGACTCCACTACAGTCCCCCGCTCTACCAACTGAGCTATCAAAGGGATGCTGCAGCATCGCTCTCTGGCACATACTGCCCAATGAAGTAAAATGTGAAATGGGTGATTTAAGTCCCACTTCGAAATCAAGTTTCCAACTCGTTTCCTTAGTCTCATTTACCTTGAATTTAAGCCACGAACCAGGATTCTACTGTATAAACTTCCAGGGATATTACAAAATGTTTGATGGGGCATCAATCATTCCAGGCGGAAATTGATTCCTTTTTTTTCTCGAGGGATCATATTAAACATTTCATTAGTATCGAGAGGAGGATCACCAGTAGACACAAAACAACCAGTTTCTTTCTGTCTTTATTAGAAAGTAGCGTTTGTGCTACATTAATAATATTTTCGTGGAAATAAAGAAGTTGTAAATTTTAAAAATTTATAATTGAATCGAAATGTGGTTTTGAGTTAAATATTAGCGTGTTCATGTAATTAGTTTGTGTTTGTCATTACTATATATATTGCCATGTTACTAGAATTTGTAACTGAAGTTTACTAGTTGTGTTTTTTATGATGATTAGACATTTGAATACAATATTGTATATAATGTATAATTTGAACTACATATTGTTCAGGTGTGAATAATTGTATATTTTAAGAATACATTTCTAAAACAAATCATTGGCTTTATTTACTAGTTTCTACACCTATAAAATTCTTTGATGTATAATAGACATCAAAGAAAGATGTCTATTATACATCAAAGATGAGCAGTGTGTGTCGTGTTCACAGCTGATAACTAGAAGATGTCTGGAAGAGGCAAAGGCGGAAAGGGACTCGGGAAAGGAGGTGCTAAGTGTCACCGTAAGGTTCTCCGCGACAACATCCAGGGAATCACCAAGCCCGCCATCCGCCGCCTGGCTCGCCGTGGGGGAGTGAAGCGGATCTCCAGGCTGAACTACGAGGAGACCCGCGGGGTGCTGAAGGTGTTCCTGGAGAATGTCACCTGCACCGAGCACGCCAAGCACGCCAAGAGGAAGACCGTCACCGCCATGGACGTGGTGTACGCACTGAAGCGCCAGGGACGCACCCTGTACGGCTTCGGAGGCTAAACAGGAGCGGAGCTTCACTACCGGACCCCGACTTATAAACCCAAGTGACCCAGTGACATTTGTCACTGCTGAGGTTGCTTTATGGGTCTATTTTCTATACTGTGCTGATCAATTGGAAATCAAATGGCAAAAAAGACCCGTTCCCACACCTAAGGTCAAATATTAGGAATCAAAACTGCTCGAGTGTATGGAAGCACACAGCTTTATCAAGATTTCCAAGTGCAAGATCTTTTTATTCATAAAAGACCCTATTTATGTTGTATGAGAAATATTAATACAGAATCTTTTTTCACCAAATAAATGGGCTTCCTGACTTCAGAAAGCCTTCTAGACAAATACTAAAAGAGCAAAAATTCAATTTGGTAAATGAAATGAAAACACATACCCTACCAAAACTTGAGTATAGGCCATTCAGGATGATAATCCAAAACCATTTATAATTCAACAAATAAAACCTGTAAACTGGTAATCACCACTTATCATAAAAAAATAAGTAGCAATACACAGTAGGGGACTCTTGGGTGCAAGTTAAATCCATGCAAGAAGGGGTTTAGTGTTATATTTCCAAATCAGATATGCAAATGAGAGATCTGGCCCAGCCAATCTCAAAGCTCCCTTGGTCTGGAATGGAGCTGCTCCCCTCTTCTAGTTATTCACACTGGAGTTAGGTTACATATTAGCACATTTCATCTAACAGTTGCTCCAGAAACAAAAAACGTAAACAAATGACCTGGAATGTGACCACACCTATGAGAATGTAGTTCAACAGATAACTTGTAAACCTCATCATAAGATTTTTTTGTTCTACAAAATATACTTTATTCCGCAAAAAAACACCTCAAAAGGAACATCTCACACATATTAACACTCCATGTAATAAAAAACAACGGCGGAGCGGAGATTGATTGTCCGTTATCAATCTTTGCAAGTGGGGGCGGATTTGTGCAATTAAGAGAGTCCCTCCAAACCTACCACTCGCTATTGTCCTTTAATCCCTGTATAGGGCCCAAAGTTCTTTCCAGCGCTCCCTCACCGTGGGGAAACCCCATTTGCCGACGTTGCGCTTCGTCTTCCTCCTGAGGTCCACCAGGATCCTCTCCTGCATCTCCCTCGCCCCCCACTTTATGTTGTGCCAGATGAGAGTGTTCCTCGCCTTCCACAGTCCTTGTTTTGTGAGGGACAGCAGCAGCCCCCGCAGGTCCTGTGTCCCCTTGTCCAGTCCGGTGGGTGCCAGCCCCCAGCAGAATGTACTGGTAACTGAGCACCGCACCTGTTCCCAGGAGTTGCATAATGCTGTCCATTCTGCCCCACACCGCCTTGGCGAAGGGGCAGCTCCAGAACACGTGCTCCTGAGTCTCCTCGACAAAACACGTGTTCCGGGGGCAATGCGGATTCCTGGAGATCGAGTGTCTGTAGAGGACCTTTCTGGTAGCCAGTCTCTTGTGTACAGCCATCCAGTTGAGGTCCTTCAGTTGGTTGTCAAGTTCTTTGGGCTGTGTCCTTTCCCAGACTTGTCTGGGAACCTGCAGCCTTTCGTCAGTGACCAAATGCCCCCTCACCTCTTTGTACAGGGCTCTGTGGTTGGTGCAGAGCTCTGGCTGTCTCGTGGCCTCGTACCTCCTGCTCCACTTGACAGCGTGGATGTAGAACTCCGGTTGCATCTCTGCCTTGGGCCCAGTGTTTGACCACTGGACCAAGTGCCTCATTGGGACGGAGAGCCACAGCCTGACAAAGTACTGGTACTTGTGGCCGATGGGCTCCCACAGCGCCCGACAGAGCTTGCAGTAGACGATGCAGTCGAGTTTCAGGGGGAAATGTGGGACATCTCGACCCCCTTCCTCGACCGGCAGAAACATCCGGTTTCTCGTGATGTACTCGTACTTGCCGCCCCAGACGAAGCCAAAGATCATCCCTTGCAGCGCTTGTCTGAGTCTGGCCGGCAGAGGGTACACCACCGCCAGGTAAACCAAAGCCGGCAGGACGTCTGCTTTCAACACCATCACTTTCCCTGTGTAGGACAGCGACCGCGTTTTCCACAGACCCAGCTTCGCCTTCACCTTGGCGATCCTCTTGGTCCAGTGTTTGGTCTCGTTGTCCTGGCTCTGGAAGGAAACCCCCAGTATTTTGAGGGGCTCCGTGCAGAGCTCGAGACCCTCCGGCGCCGTCGTCCTATGCTTCCAGGGCCCTAAGAACTTCAGTTTGCTCTTTCGGTGGTTGGTTTCGACCCCGAGGCTCTGGAGTATTGCTCCATGACCTGCAGGGCCCTCCTCAACCCCCTGTCCGACCTCAGGAACAGCGTCGTGTCGTCGGCTTACTGGGAGATCTTCAGGGTTTCCCCCGCGCCTCCCGGTATCTCCAAGTTCTCGTCACACCGTCTCTGCTAAGGGCTCTTGAAGAGCAGGGAGATGATGCCCTCCCTCATGGTGTCTCTGAGTTTCCCCGGGGGAAGATCTCCTGCGCCACTTCCACCAGATCTGCCGCCAGGGTGTCCCAGAAGCAGGTGTAGAATTCCTTGGGGAGTCCATCCGGCCCTGGCACCTTGCCATTCTCCATGGACAAGAGTGCCGCCTTCAGCTCCTCGGCCGCGATCGGACCCTCCAAGTCCTCCCTCACCTCCTCCGGTACTCGTGCCTTCAGCTCCTCCAGAAAAGCATCACCTGTCTCCACCTCCGTCTGCTTTTCTGAAAAGAGCTCCGTGTAGAAAGCGGTGGCCGCTTCTACCATGTCGCTCTCGTCCAGCATTTCCTCTCCATCTCCCCGTCTCAGGCCGTGGATCACCCTCTTTATCTGGGCTCCTCGGACCTGATTGAGTTTGCGGAGCCTCTCCTTCAGGTCCTGTGCCCGGGCTGAATTGAAGGCTCCTCCCCCGTTAGCCGAGCTGTACTCCTCCTCTAGTTGTCTCTGGAGTCGTGCAGCTTCCTTCCTCTCCCTGGCCGCCTTCCGTCTGCAGTACGTCTGCGCCAGGGTTCGGGTCCTGTCTTTCACTGACTCCCACCATTCCACCATGGAGCTGTAGCCGTCTCTCAGATCGACCCAGCTCGCGTAGTCTTTACGGAACAGTGCCTTGAAGTCGTCTTCCTCCAGTATCTCCCGGTTCAGCTTCCAGTACCCACGACCGAATGCCGGCAGGTTGGTGTCAGCCACCACCGTCAAGCGCTCGTGGTTGGAATACCACGCCGGGGACACCGTCGCCGACTCCAGGGAGCAGGTTGTGTGCAGAAAGATGTAGTCCAGGCGGCTGCACACTCCCCGGGAGTTTTTCCATGTCGTTCCGGCGTCGTTAGGGCGGCACCGTCTGAAGCCGTCTACTAGGGAGAACTGCTTGAGTAGTGACCCCAGCTCTGCCGAGCTAGCGTCGCTCCCCTTCTCCCGGTCGACGTTGTAGTCCCCGCAAAGCACCACCTGTCTGTTGGTGGTGCAGCAGCTGGCCAGGTCAGCAAACACTTCCTTCCGGATAGAGGGTTCTGTTGGAGCATAGATGTTAATTGCTCTCAACTTCTGCCCCCTCCAGTCGATGTCTGCGACCAGGATCCGGCCCTGCACCACCGAGAAGGAGGAAACCAGCGTCATCTCTGGGTTTCCGAGGAGGATTCCCACTCCGGGAGAGTGGACCCCTCCTACGCTCCAGCATGATTCTCCCTTCGTCCATTCCCTGGTGAATGTCAGCTTGTCTCTTTCATCCTTCAGGTGGACCTCCTGTAAGAAACAAATTGAGAAAAACTTTGAGGACAGATCATGAAAGACTCCCCGTCTTTTCAACGGGTCTATTAGCCCTCTCACGTTAGTTGTTAGAAAGGTAAGTTTCACAATCATGATTAAACAAGTGAAAGTTGAACCTCCTCTCTTTGTGCTTACAGTGGAAAACTTGGGAGTCTACATCTGGGCACTGTTTAGCCTAGATGTAACTCCTCTCGTTCGGGTCCTGGGGGGAATATGCTGGGCTCCCTCCAGGTCTCGCTGGGGACTGAAAGGTAAACATGCTGGACAGGTCCAGCCCTACCATCAGTCCCGGCTCCAGGGCGGCTTCAAAGTAATCCTCGTCTTCCTTGAGGATACTCTCCACCACCGCTTCGGGAAGGCTTTTTTCTTCCCCTTCTTTAGGAGTTTCGGGGACCTCCAGTTGCTCCTGGCATTGGGGGAGGGGGGCTCCACTTCCTGGGCTGTCTCTTCGTGTTGTTCATGGGCCTCGGGGGAGGGGGTTACCTCTTCCTGGGCTGCCTCCTCCTGTTGTCCATGGGACTCGGTGGAGGGGGGTTCTGTTTCCTGGGCTGTCACTTCCTGTCATCTTTGGGCCTCGGGGGGGAGGGTTTCCATTTCCTGGGCTGCCTCCTCCGGTTGTTCCTGGGCCTCGGGGGAAGAAAGTTTCGTTTCCTCTAGGACGAGGAAATGGTTCTCCCTTACCACTCTTTTCTTTTGTCCTTCCGAAGGTGGATCCGCCCTGCATCTCTTCTCCCGCTTTCTCTTTCCCTTCTTGCTGGGAGTTATTAGTGCCCTTTCTCCGGTCAGCCATTTTGTCCGTCGTCCTGGCAGCCATCTTGTGGCACTGGTGCGGCTGGGGGTGTGGCCTCGGCAGTTTCGGTTCTCTGCGGGGGAGGTGCGGGTTCTTTGTTCTCACCTCTCTCCCTTTGTCTTGAGACCAGGTTCTGCCAGCCGGCTTACCTTACCTTACCTTGGATTGGTGAAGGAGGTGTCCTTCGGCGCCGCATCCGTTGCACTTTTTGGCTGCCCGGCAGGTTTTTGCCAGGTGCCCCTCTTTGTTACAGTTGTGACATCTGACGATGTCACACGTGTTCTCCTTGTGGCATCCTGGGGTAGTAAAGGTACCCCCTGTCGGCTCCGATGTTGAAGCGGGCCGGGGGGTGCTGGAAACCGTCGACGCCTTCTGGGTCCTCTTTCAGGAGGACTCGGTACTGGCGTTTGCCATACCAGACGCCGCAACTGTCCCTGATCTCTTCCGAGTCTCAAGGAAGAAAGCAAGCACTGCGGGCAGGCCACGAGTACCTACTCCCAGCCAAGAGGCCAAGGAGGCGGAGCAAGAGAAAGGGGGAGGGGAGAGGAGAGAGCAGAGAGAGAGAACGTTGCTGCCGGATCCCACCCAGCTCAGCTGCTGCTTGGCCTTAACCCCCTAGGCTCAACCTAGGGCGATACCAGCTCAAGCACTCTTCAGAATCTTCGATCGCCTTCTAGAACTTTGGAAAGACAGGAACTGCGGGCATGCCATTTGAACTTGATCTTAGCCAAAAGGCCGATAAATTGGATTCCAGCTCACTGGCCCTGCAAAACTTAGTTCAAGACTTTAAACTCTCAGACACATATAGATGTATATATTCCACAACAGCAGGATATACGTGGTCAGGAAGGAATAGCAGCTCCAGAATTGACTATTGCTTTGTCTCAGAGAGCGTGAAAGTTGTTGGGGTCACTCTTCAGCCTGTCTTCTTCTCAGATCACCAAGCTTTAGGGTGTAGAGTGGAACTCCAGGGCGGGACTATCTTTGGCCCAGGCCTCTGGAAACTCAACACAAAGCTGCTAGAGAACGACGGGGTAGTATCCCGCTACAAGTAGTGCTAGCCAGGAAACAGAGGCAGCTGCAGCGTCTCTACACGATGCTGCACAGTGGCTTCAATGTGCTCGAGGATATCACCCTTTTAAAAAAGGACGTCCGGAGCATAGCCGAAGAAAGTAGTCGAGGAGTGCTGTTAAGAAGCAGAGTGCAGTTCTTGGAAGAAAATGAGAAGTGTACTTTTTTCAGGAAAGTGGTAGGCTCCAAGTCTGTCATGGAAAGTGTAGTTGATGAGGAGGGAAGAGAGAGAACAGAGCCGAGTGCTATCCTCTCCTGCATCGAGGCCTTCTACTCAAGACTGTACAGAGGTAAAGGATGAAGAAATTCATTTTTTTACCTCAAAGCTAGAAAACGTTTTGAGTGAAGAAGATAGGGAAGTACTTGAGAGGGATTTGACAGTAGAAGAGCTGAGACAGGCTATGGAGAGCTTACAGAAGGGGAAAACTCCGGGTGCTGACGGGCTCCCTAAGGAATTTTATTGCACCTTTTGGGATCTGCTTCAGGATCCGCTAATGCTCCTTTTCGAGGAAAGCTATAAGACAGAATTCCTGCCTGACTCCTTAAGAGAAGGCATTATCTCTCTCTTGTTTAAGAAAGGAGCAAAGAATGACATAAAGAACTGGAGACCCCTCAGCCTGTTAGGCGTGGACACTGAGATCCTGTCCAAAGCCCTTTTCCTGTGCCTACAAAATGTAGTGACCTCACTGGTAGGGAAAGACAGACTTGTGGGATAGCAGGACACCTGATGAGCGACAACCTGGCCTTGTTGAGGGATGTCTGTCTGTACTCAGAGGATCGCTCCCTCCCTCTGTGCATTTTAGGTGTAGACCTAGAAAAGGCCCTTGACCGCCTAAACCGGCAGTACTTAACATCGGTACTTGAGCACATGAAGTTTGGCCCCATCATGAGAAAGTGGATTAACCTGCTGTACACAGGTAGCAACAGCAGAGTAATGGTTAATGGCAATAGATCACGCCCCTTTGAAGTCTGTTCAGGGGTGATGCAGGGCTGCCCATTATCCCCCTTGTTATTCGTTTTGGCTATGGAGCCCTTAGCCTGTGCCTTGTGCCAGGATCAGGCCATTAATGGGATACCAGTGCCTGGAAGTGGGGGGGGAGAGGTAAAGACATCTCTATAAATGGATGACCTCACCCTGCTCCTCTCTGACAATGTCTCAATTAGCAGAGCTCTGCAGTGCTGTGATCGTTTCTCTTTGGCTTCCTCTGCAAAAATTAACAAATCTAAGAGTGAGATTTTTTATCAGAACTGGAGGGAGCCAAAAGAAGGGCATGATCTCAGGCTGCAAGAGAAGAGAATTAAGGTCCTGGGAGTGTATTTTGGAGAAAAGATGGGAACAGTAAATTGGCAGAACAAATTGCTAATCTTAAACAAAAAACTGATGCAATGGAAGGACCGAGACCTCACCATGACAGGGAAGGTGCTGGTCATCAAAACCCAGCTCTTGCCTATCTTGAATTTTCTGGCTTCTACCTTCCCAATCCCACACCGTGTTGCGGCGGTGCTGAGGAGATGGATGTTTCATTTTCTATGGGGTGGGAAGCAGGAAAGACTCAGAAGGGAAATAATATACAGGCCGCTACTCTCAGGGGGGAAGTCTGTCCCAGATATTACTACGAAGCTGCTGTGCATTTTCCTGGCCTTTGTGCTGAGAGGGTAGAGAGGCGTTCAGAGTGTGGGGTGTCAGACCCAAGCTGGATGTCCCACTCTCTGACACATGCCCTGCAATTTATGGGACAGTAAAAAGTTTTCTAAGATCTCACCCAATTGGCCATATTCCCCTCCGAGTTGTCAGCGTCCAAAAACTGGAAGATTTCGTTGCACCGCAGAAGAATAGGCAGACCCCTGTGGGCATTTTAACATCAGCCCAAACAAAGAAGGTGTGGAAACACACATCCTCTAAGTTTCTGTGCAACATTCACAGAGATTTAGCCTGGAGTGTCGTCCACCAGTGCTTACCGGTCCGAACTTTCTTGTACCGTAGGGGCCTCACCCACAGCCCTCTCTGCGTTAGGGTGGGCTGCGGCGAGGAGGAAACTGTGACCCATCTCCTGTGGTCCTGCTTTTTTGGTAAGGCCTTCTGGGCACAGTTTGAAGATTGGTTGCAAGCTCTCTCGCTCCAATTTACCCTGACCGCTGCTTTCGTCATATACGGCATCTCTCCTGTCAAACTTCCTCCTGACGTGTTTGACAGGATCTGGGCCGTGGTGAACAGTGGGAAAGACGCCCTGTGGAGAGTGAGGAACATGGGGCTGTTCAAAGGCATCGAGGTCCCAGTCAAGGCAGCAGGTAGCCTGGCCCTGTTCATCACCCGAAAGAACTATTACCTCAGAGATCTGTGGAGAGAAGGGAGGGAGGAAGCAAAAAATCTGTGGGAAATAGAGAGCATAGGTCAATATCTCAAGAAACTGTGAAAAACATTATCATGTTTAAGTAAAGAATGTGATTTGCACCAGAAAAAAAGAAAATTGTTGCCATGTTACTGTTACCGTGTCAAAATGTAATGAGATGTGATCATATATACTGTTTTAAGTATGTATATTAATGTAAAGCTTTCTGATTTGTGATGTCCTGAATTTTTTTTTTGAAAAGAAAATAAAGTTCTTAAAAATCGAAAATTGTAGGTGGAGTTGTTGAATTGTTTTCTTGTTTTGTGGAAGCAGTGTTTGTTTTGCAGTACACAACATGGCAACTTTTGGATCCCGCAAGAATGCTGTGCGTTTTGAGCTTTTGGATGATCTCTTCATGGATCGTCTGCAGTTCAGCAGAAAAGTGTTGCAGAAGGAACTTGGCTTTGAACCTCGGCACTTGGATTTCATCTTTGCTCTCCCAGGTCAGAAAGCATTTGAGGCTGTTTTTGCTACCTATTCTCTGTTTGAACAATGTGTGGATGTGTTTGAGGCAAAAAGAGGGGAAGTTCCTGCCCATGAGAAGATCAACTTGCAGCCCGACACAGAGAGAGAGGAAAACGGTGCATGTTATTATGTTCTCGGAACTGGCAAAGACGGAGGACATTCACACCTGGCTTAACCAGTACTGCACCGTCCACCATGGAACTGAGGTTAGAGATGTTGACGGTATAAAAACAGGAGCAGGGGAAATACCTTGATCAAGAAGGAGGTTCACCCAGAGCGAGGCTCGGCCATTGCACTCCGGCTGTGCTGACCCCTGTGAATTCCCCAAATGTGGGAATCTCGACTGCATAATTTCTGGTAGTGGGGGACTGCGTTCGCGCTCTCCCCTGATGTGCTTGGTCCAATATCAGATACGGAAGAGTTACGACACCACGAGCTGCGATAGGATCCCAGTTCGAAAGGAGTCAATGCCACTGCTGGTTCCCGGTTTCTTTTAGTTAGAGGTCCGGAGAAGCATTTCAAGCTGGTTACACTACTCCTTCCGGACATTCATTCCCTTTTCAAAGTCAGTCATTTTGCTGTAGTCTGCATTATTTAGGCTGATTATCGAGGTTAGCCTTTATTTGGTCATGGGGGCCTCGGTACTGTATGCTAATTCTCAAGACAGTTTCACCCGTTTTCTGATTGCTAGGTTCTGTACCAGTGCAGACATGTCAAACAGTGAATGGCTGTACCTCTATTGTATCCGTGCTCAATGAATGAAATCAGTAATAAATGAATATATGTATAGTTAAACGAAAAACAAGTGGTTTATCGACTCATCTTCATTTGCAGATTTAGAGGCAGCTTCGATATTCGTTTTACAAACGGGTTTTTTTTATATGGGTCACACACATGCCATAGCAACAAAACATCTCTAGAGATGAGGCTAAAGATCACCTTTCCATCCTCCAGGTTTTCCTCCCAAAGCCTACGGTACCAACGGCGACCCCTGCTGGCCAAGAGAGCAAAAGCTTGCAGCACCTGGTATTCCCAGGCGGTCTCCCATCCAAGTACCATCCAAGTACCAACCAGGCCCAACCCTGCTTAGCTTCTGAGATCAAACAAGATCGGGCACATTCAGGGTGGTGTGGCCGCAAGCAAAAGCCATGGTGCCTGACTCGCTACTTGAAGCTGTGTGTGGCTGGGGCTCCGTGCCCCCCAAGCGGGACTGAAGGATCGTTCGTGTGCAACTCTTTGGAAAGGAGCTTCTTTCCAAATCGCATTGCGTACCTGGATGTTGGCGAATGTGCTCCCTTGTGTTGGCTTGTCCCGCACTGGAGGAGAACAAACAAACTGCTCGGAGGAGCACAAGCCAAGTCTTCACAAGACAAAAACCTCCAGTGCACAGCACTCAAAACATTTCTGGGCTGTCGCGTGTTTATTTCAGCACAGAAAGCGCACCAGTCCAACACGTCGGCCGGGCGCGCGGCGCCTCCGCCCTCTTGTGGCCTTGCGGCGTCAGAGCAAGAGGCTCCTTCTCGCTGCCTTTCCGCTGTTGCAGAGCCCCGAGAGGGAACCTGGAGTGCACACTTTGTGGGGGGCGGGGGATCGCGTTCGCGCTCTGCCCCCAGTCTCTTGCGCGAGTACTAAATCTCACGGCGCCAGCCAGCGGCCAGGAGACAAGTACAATATCGAGGGACAGGGGGGCCTCGTCATTGATTGTTACATATGAGACGGGGATTAGGAGGAGACCCAGACTGATTGGTAAAGGGGAACACTAACACCAGAGTGACACCCCCGGCGTCTCTTTTTGAGAGACGCCCTGGGATTTCTGAATGGCCAAGGAGGGTTGGGACCTCGGTTTTACGCCTGCCCCGAAGGACGGCACCTGTTTGTGCAGAAGAGTGTCGCCATAAGGATGCTGGGGCATAAGAAAGCCACACAGACCGCAGGGTGAGCGCTCCCTACTGGTCCCAGTCACACCTCTTGCAGGAGCAGCAGCAACCTGAGCTTTTCCGGGGGGAATCTCCCATCCGGGTGCCGGCTAGGCTCACACCTGCTGGGCTGCCGTGGGTGAGCCCAGTCGAGAGTCGCAGGGTGAGATCTAGTCACCGGGGAGAAACGATACAAGCGACGGATTACTCTGCTCCCAGCACTTGAAAAGACAGACAAATGACTCATTCCCGTCGGAGCTGAATGAACCTGAATTCCCCCGCCCCGCTATGTTTGCTGTATTGTCTTTGAAGCCGGCCCCCGAGACGAGACGGGCTGTTCCTGTGCCCCAATTAACACTTTACAGGTGCCATTCCCTGGCATTGTGGCCATTGTCGGTGGTCACACGCGATAAGATAAGGTGGAGGAGAGCGGGGCATGCCCAGCGCCAGACATTCAAGGAGGGGGCTGTGCGAGGTGAGGTGAGGTGCGACACGCCGGAGCCCCGACGCTGCTAATGCGGAGCTCAGGGACTGCATCCCTCAGTCAGGAAAATGATTGTAATGCACACTGATGCAAAAGCGATGAAAATGGCTGACATTAGAAGGTTGGCTCAAAAAGCCTGGGGAGCTGAAGTCTCTGCTTCCTTAGAGCGAATACCTGCTAAAACGGCCGTGTTCGCCACTAAAGCCAGCAGGGTTGACGACTCGCCTCAGCTCGAGGGAGCTGAGGTTCCTGAGCTCGCTAAGCCCCGGCGCAAAATAGGCAGGCAGGACCGCACTAAGCGTTAGAGCCGCCGTGAGCACTACGGGGAAGGCAAGGGCTCAGGCAGAGCCTATCATAAGACTGGACGAAGGGAGTCAACTGCAGCCCGCCTGGCCAGGCTTGAACAAGCCCTGCCTGAGAGATCAGGACAGGGTAAACCTTCCGCACCGAATGCCGGAAGCGTGAATGAGCTTAGGGGGACCACGCCCCTTCTCACTGGAGGAGGCGGGGATCCGTCCCAAGCCCCTCCCTCAGTCTATCTGATTGGGTGGGAGGGTTCCTGCCTGGAAGAAGGCTGTGACTCTGAGTTGGGCGCTGACCACGCCCCTGAAGTCAAAGAAAAGGCAGGCTTCCAACAATTCTTAGGGAATCTCAGCCAGAAAGGCAAAGCAAGGCGTATTTATATCAAGGTTTCTCTTGAAAACGTCTTAGATAGAGAAGCACTGATTGACACTGGGGCTGAAATTAGTTTGATGTCAGCCGATCTACTCAGCGAGCTCAAACGAGTAGCGAAAGGAAAAGGCATCAGACTTAAGGTAGAACTGTGTAAGATAGATATTTCCAGCTATACCCAGGATCATGCCAGGATCACACACCGAGTGTGGGTGGCACTTAGGTTCGGGCCAATGAACGTGGTGCATCCTGTTTACATCTCTAGGTTTAAAACAGAGCCACTACTCATTGGCCAAGACCTGCTTGACAGGCTGGAGCCTCTGGTGGACTGCCAGCGTGGAAAATTGTGGGTTCAGGTAAAAAACCCTAATCCTGTCGCACAGGAAAAAGGGGAGTTCAGTGGTTATGCTGTGCTCACACAGTGCCCACTGAACACTGTAGCTGAGTTGGAGGTTCCTCTGGACGAGAAATAAATGTCTCTTCTTGCTTTCCAAAACTACAGGGAAGTCCTGCCCAGGCCAGCACTCCCACGGTCTCCCCACTACAGGAGCAGTGCTCTGAGCAGCTGCTTGACCCGCCAGGTAAAGCACACCCCTTTTTCATCCCTGAAGAAGAGTGGATCTCCCTGTCCGGTAATGAATGGGAGTCCTTTCTGTGCACCCTGGTACCTCAGGGGGTCCAGGACTACCACCCCATGGTGGTGGGAGGGGGTCCAGGTGGCAGAAGTGCAGGTTGATGATGTAATTCTTAGCCTCAGCTCTGAGAAGTCCATAATCAGTGAAGGTCTGTTCAAGGACCTGTCGCGAAGCCGTCAGGTGACCCTGGTGACGCAGTCACAGGTTCTGTGGTGGGCACCCCCACCTCATAGGTCCATTTGGAGCAAAGGAAGCTGTGTAGCTTCCATCTCCATTGGAAAAAGGAAGTTTGCTCACTACTTCCAGGTAGCACCTCAGCTGACCCATTCGGTCTGTATTGGTGCAGTCCTGTTGGTTCGACTGGGCGCCCAGCTGGACACAGTAAACAGTGTGCTGTGGAACGGGCGAACCCAGATGCCTACTCTCTAAGCGGCGACCCCGAGAACATTCGGTCAGGTCAAACGATTCCTCAGGCCTGCCAGGTAGTAAACGAATCGGACCTGATCGTTCCTGCGTCAACAGCAGGGTTTCCGGTACGCCTTGTCCTAAAGAGGGGACAGAGAATGGACGCTGAGATGGTTTTCTTCCAACCATCAGCTCAGTTTATCAGACTGAACCTAGCAGTCTGTGGTACCCCCAGACTGGAACGGAATGGCCGAGCCACCTGCCTGTTGGTGCAGAACATAGCAAAACAAGATGTCAAAATCCCTGCTCGCACTGACATGGCACTGGTAATTTACAATGGTTTCTATGATTTCAAACTGGCCATCCCAGTACTGGGGCAGCTCCCTGGTCCCTTGGCCAGGGAGGGGGGAACCGAGCAGGTGTACTACACCTACCCCTGGCGGATGATTGCAATTATGCCAATAGAGGGATTCTGCAACCAGGAGGTGTGCAGGGTGGACCTTAGCGATAAGGATGAGATGGTTGTGTACACAGTACGCGCAAGTGTTCCGACGGACCACTCAGCCGAGAGTGCGACCCGGGATACCGCCATGCCGTCAAAAGCGGGGTTGCTAGAGCAGGTACAGGAACAGGTTGGTAAGGCAGATGCCCTGGAAACGGAAAGCCAGCATCAGCAGCTACGTCAGATCTTCCAGGATTTCCAGGAAGTGTTTGCACGGGACGCCTATGACTGCGGGGTGACGGATTTGCACACAGTGCGCATTCCCACGGCCCCTGGCGCCCGCCCAACCTATGTCAGGCAGTATCGCATTCCCCTCACGGCATTCGAGTCCATAAAGCAGACGTTGGATGCTCTACTAGAGCGTCAGATCATAAGGGAGTGTAACTCCACTTATAACTCCCCACTGTGCCCGGTGCTGAAACCCAATGGTAAGTGGCGTCTGACCATTGACTACCAGCAGCTGAATAAACAGGTTCCTTTGTCACGATGGCCAATGATCTACCTAGATCAGGAGTTAGCCAAGGTGACAACAGCGAAATATTTCACCACAGTGGATGTGGCCAATGGGTTCTGGACCCTTAAGATAGAACCGACAGACCAGTACAAACTGGCCTTTTCCTTTGGAAACAGGCAGTTCACCTGGAATCGATAAGAAAATAAGGTCTTCTCCCTTGAAGCAGGGTTCTCAGAGCACTGCCTTGGGGCTGCTCTGAGTCAGGAATATGACCAAGAGCGAAGGGTGGTGGCGTATGCCAGTCGAGCCCTGAGCCCAGTGGAGCAAAAGTTCTTGGACTGCGAGAAGGCCCTGTTGTCTACGGTCTGGTCGGTAGAACACTTCCATAGTTATGTTGGGGGACAAAAGATCATCATCGAAACCTGCCACCAACCTGTGACATTCCTGCATAGCCAGAGACTGAAAGTGGGCAGGGTGTCAAATAGCAGGATTGTGGCATGGATGATGGCCCTACAAGGCTATGAGATAGAGGTACGTTATGCACAGAGCAAGAAAATGTACCTGGGACAGGGCCTGGCTTTGGGCCAAGTGTGTCACGGCTGTGACACTGACATGGAAGCTCCAGAAATGATTCCCGCTGCTGAGCTACCGAACAATCATCGGTACTACGATGAGAACATGGGCCAGGGCTTATCCATGGCCTATGTTGACGGTTGCTCTTTTCGCCACGAACAGCAGGTGCTAGCAGGGGTAGGAGTAGTCTGGCAAGACAATACTCCCTGTGGGCCGACCCGCTATAAGCTAGGACCAAAGACTAGTCAGTAGCTGGGGTGCTGATCACCCTCCAGCAGGCCCTGACAAATGGCCTTAAACAGTTTGTCATCTGTAGTGACTCGAACTACGCCCGACATAGCTTCGTGTCCCATCTTCCGTATTGGAAGGGTAACGGCATGAAAAATGCCCGGGGCAAGGAAGTAAAGAACAAAGAGTTGTTCCTGGCCAGTGACAAGCTCACGACCGAGGCTGGAATGATGGTTTACTGGAGGAAGGTGAAGGGACACTCCCAGGTGAAGGGACCCGACAAAGACGGGAATGATGAGGCCGACCGGCTGGCCAAATCTGGCGCCTTAGACGGTGAACCCTGGCAGTTCCAGCAGGAATGGCTACCCCCAGAAACCATGGCTGAGGTCAAGGCGGTCACCCGAAGCAGGGCTAGACAGGATGTCAGAGCTGACCCTCAATCTGTAGTGCTTGGGTCACAGGGTTTTAACACCGATCTTGCGGAAATGCAGAAACAGGACCCAGCAATTGGGCAAATGTATCAGCATATCGCTGACCCAGTGAGTCAACCTCTTTCCGAGCAGGTGCTGAGCCAGTCTCCGGAGCTGAAGGAGCTGGCAGAGGTGAAAGACAATCTAAAAATTATAAAGGGGTTGTTGGTTTGTATACCAGTTGCACAAGGTGTCCCAAAGTGGGTAGTTCCCCGCTGCCATCGGGGGGTCATGATCCAACACGCTCATGACGAGCCCTGTGGGGGTCACCGGGGAATCAAGGCCACATACGACACTATCCAGCAGGTGGCATTCTGGCCTCATGGGCCAAGACATCGCCGCGTATGTAAAGGGGTGTCTGACGTGTAGCCAGTTCCAACCATCACGGCCCTTGCACCGGGCACCACTCCAGAAAAAGGGCATGACATTCCCCTGGTCCATGGATTGGGTGGGGCCGCTGGTGAGGTCATCCAGAGGGAACAAATATTTCCTCACTTTTACGTGTGCATTCACAAAATGGATTGAGTGCCTCCCAGCACCCAACGACACGGCAGAGACAACTGCAGTGCTGTTGGTGAACCATGTGTTCAGTCGATGGGGACTCCCCCTGACCGTGGACTCGGATCGGGGAACCCATTTCACAGCTACAGTAATGGCAACCCTGTGGAATATGCTTGGGGTCAAGGCCCAGTTGCATATCTCCTACCACCCTCAATCCTCGGGCCAGGCAGAAAGGGCAAACCGAACGGTGGTTAGTATGCTCAAAAAGTTTGTCTCCACCAGCAGTAGGGACTGGGACATTAAACTGCCCCTGGTTCTGATGGCCATCCGAGCCACGCCCCATTGCTCTACGGGGGTCCCACCTTTTGAGATGATGACAGGTCGGAAGATGACTCTTCCCCTACACTGTCTTTATGGGGTGGAGGACCTGAGCACGACGGGGGCTGCTACGGCCCATCAGTATGTGTCAGACCTGCGAGCACATCTGCAGGCAACCTTTGCTTTTGCCCAGAACAATCTGGGAAGGAGTGCAGAGGGTAGGAAAGCATACTATGACCGAAAGGCAGTTAACCAGGAACTCCAAGTAGGAGACAAGGTCCTGTACTTCCAATTTGCCAAACTCACAGGGGTGGCCCGGAAGTTCTTACCCAGTTGGACAGGACCCCAGGAGATTGTCGATAAGGTATCACCGGTAGCTTATCGAATTCGGATTGAAAAGGGAAGGCAATCTCTGGTCTACAAGTGGGTGCATCGCAACCACCTCCGGTTGTATCGCCCACCTCAAATGGTGCTGGAGGACACAGAATAGGGTTAAAAGTCCAAACCCGATCAAAGAGGGGGGTGCCCCTTTGTAGCTGCAGGTAGTTGGGTACTGTAGTGTAGGTCCTGCTAGGAAAATATATTCAAAATTATAGTGGAACTGTACCATGTGCCTCATCTGTGTTCCAGAATGGGAATCCTAAAACTGCCACGGCTGGTCCTGAAAGTACTGTGGATCGCCTCGACACAGCCCCTTGAAGTTGTGGAACCCGGTCCTCCTACCGGCATAGTCCTGCAGGACGCTCCCGGATTGTTGTTAACAAATTGCAGAACATATACTCAGCGAGTGTATGTACGGCTGGACCCACATGATGTGTTTCGGAAGCACATCAACATGAACAGTAGGGTGTCCTATCATGGTAGGCAGTGGGCTGGGGATACTATATGGCATGCCCAGCTAGACACTATACACATGCTCCGCCAGCTGAGGAAGGCAACAGTCACCCAGGAGGAGATGACAAGCCTCAGCCGCCCCAAAAGGTTCTTGGGGGGTCTGATTGCTGCGGCCTCTGCCGTGGGTTCACTATTTTCAGCTGGTCTGTTTGCTGCTAACACTGTCACCCTGACCACCCTGAGTAGGCAGGTGTCTGGGTTACGTAAGGAAATGCCAGAAATTTATGACAGGCTGTATCAACAGCAGCAGCGGCTGAAAAGCCTAGGGAAAACCTTACAGGGCACAATTTTAGCAGTAAACCTTCATGCAGCAGTGTTAAATAACACCCTCCACACCGTGGGCAGGATTGTCGACGTGTTACAGTGGGACTATGCTTATGTGCAACAGGTCAGAATGCTGATGCAGGATCTGCTTAGGGAGCTTAGTGCCACGGTAACTAGCCTAGCCATGGGACAGATTCCAACCTACTTGGTTCCACTGTCCTTAGTAGAAGAAGTACGGAGGACAACCACTTCCGAGATGGTGCAGCCAGTGCAAGTACATCTTGCATACAGTCTAGGCAGTGCCATTCCCATACATGTCAACCCCGAAGCCAAGGAACCCCGAAGCCAAGGAAATAGGTTTCCTGTTGAACCTTCCCATCGTGAGTAGCAAGGATATCTATAGACTCAAGTCTATATCGAACGTTGGCTTCTGGAGGGGGGACATGCATGTGAAGTTGACCACCCCACCGCTCGTAGCTTACCAGGAGGATGATCCGAATTTGTACCTTGTTCCAAACCTTGAACTGTGTATATCAACCAAGGATATCCACTGGGTATGCCCAAGTAAGCCATTCCTTAGGGACACAACTCAGAGGTTATGTGGTATCAGAAAGGGGGCTGCCACTGAAAAGTGTAAAGCCACAGTGACGAGCCAAAGTGAGGTTAAGGAACTCCAGGTTGAGCAGGTGGGAAAGATTTGGCTGGTCAGCACACCACAGTTACCTGTTACAATAACCTATGACAGACATGATACAGCTACCGAAGTGCAGCTACCCAACCAAAAAGTTTTTCTACAAGTTCCTGAAGGAGCTTGTAATGTTGCCATAGCCAAAATGTAAATGTAGTGGCTCTCTGAAGGCACCAGTTCTGTAGGGTTTGGGCATTTACTGGAATAATTATTAATTGTAGCAGTAAATCACAAAGTTGATTCTTTTGATGGCTTTAGAATCCAACCATGCGACATAACTCAAACAACGCACACACACAGGTACTAATACACGAGGATACATTTATTAATACATAGAATACGCATGTAAACCTAACAGATCTTATCGAGAGGGTTATCAGAATACAAAAGATATATATTCAGTCAGTTACGAAGTGTTACACATATCAAGAGGACATACGTTCAGTATATCATTCATTAAGACCGTTTCGTAAATGAACTTGGTTATATCTTCTACATTAGATACTCAAAACAAGTACATAACTCTTAGGAATTAAATTGATATCAACTGGTTGGGATAACAATTAAATTCTCGCGCTGTAATGCATTGAAATTAAATACTCATCCAATCTCTGGGGATTCAGATCTCCTGCGGGCACAAAGAAACAGTTGCAGGCTGTTGCTGTCCAAGCCGCGCTCTCTGGCTCGGTGCCAGGCTGTGCTGTGCGGCTTGCGACGGTGCGCTGCTGATGCTCACTGACCGGCTAGTTAGTGTTGGCTTTAACTAGCAAAGTTTGTGCACAGGAGAAAAGATGACTGTGGGTCCCAGCAAGTCAGGAAGAGGACCGGTTCGTTCCTGATGAAGCGTTAGTTCTGAATAGTGATTCAGCTGTCCACAGTTCCGACCTGTTCACGAGGCCTGCTGCTGGTGCTAACGTCGGGTGGATCCTCTGCTTACTCTCTGGCAACCTCCGCTCTAGACTCTTAGAACAAAGGAAAGTTCTGGCACTCGGACACACTGGCCGTTCCGTAGTTGTCCGGGCTGAGTCTCAGGATGGTCAGGAGGCGCGCTGCGAGAATGTCCTACCCTTGGGAGCCTTCTGCTCCTGGGCCGTCCTGGCCTGGAATTCTCCTTTGAATTCCCTTTAGAAAAGTCCACAGAATTCTCCTGAATCCCTTCTGAATCTTACTGAATCTCTGTGTTGCCTGTTTTTACCTGGAGGAACTTCAGCTCATTGATTGGCTGAAAGTTCCATGGGCATCAGAGTCCCATGTGGGTTACTCGGCCCTACCAGTCCCTGATTGGTTGATCAAGGTGAGATATGAGTCACTTACTCCTGACACTTAGGAATGCAGTCCAGATGTCCAACTGGCACTCCCTAGACAGATAGGCACCAATGGATGACCATTGATCATGATAGCCAGGCTTAGCTAAGTGCATCCCCATTTGGGAGCTGTCCCTTATCAAAAGAAAACATCTTAAATCAGCCTGCATGAATAGTTTCTCTGTGGCTGCACCACAGAGATGAACAGAGAAATGAGGCCTAATTTGGGAAAGCTCAGGAACACTTAATTCTGCCTTAATAATAAGCCTCGTCGCTACACTTTCAATACTAATAATACAGTGTGTCATTTCCTGCCCCAGTCAGAGGAACAGACAGTGAGCCTGTCTCTCAATAATAATAATACAGTGTGTGATCTCCTTTCCCAACATGAGGAACAGACAGGAGTGAGCCAGGCTCTCAATAATAATAAAGCAGATTATGATCTGCTGTCCCAGCCTAAGGAACAGTCAGGAAAGAGCAGGTCTCTCTATAATAATAATACAGTTTGTGATCTCCTGTCCCAGCCTGAGGAACAGACAGTGAGCCTGTCTCTCAATAATAATAATACAGAGTGTGTCCTCCTGTCCCAGCCTGGGGAACAGTGAGCCAAACTCTCAATAATAATAATACAGTGTGATCTACTGTCCCAGCCTGAGGAACAGTGAGCTTGTCTCTCAATAATAATAATACAGTGTGTCATCTCCTGTCCCAGCCTGAGGAACAGTGAGGTTGTCTCTCAATGATAATAATAATACAGTTTGAACTCCTGTCCCAGCCTGAGGAACAGTGAGCCTGTCTCTCAATAATAAAAATACAGTGTGTGATCTCCTGTCCCAGCCTGAGGAACAGACAGTGAGCCTGTCTCTAAATAATAATAATACTGTGTGAGCTCCTGACCCAGCCTGAGGAACAGTGAGCCTGTCAATCAATAATAATACAGTATGTGATGTCCTGTCTCAGCTTGAGGAACAGAGAGTAAGCCTGTCTCTCAATAATAATAATTCAGTGTGGGATCTCCTGTCCCAGTCTGAGGAACAGTGAGCCAGACTCTCAATAATATTAATAATAATAATACAGTGTGATCTACTGTCCCAGCCTGAGGTACAGACAGTGAGCCTGTCTCTCAATAATAATATAGTGTGTGACCACCTGTCCCAGACTGAGGAAAAGACAGTGAGTCTGTCTCTCAATAAGTATAATACAGTGTGTGACGTCCTGTCCCAGACTGAGGAAAAGTCAGTGAGTCTGTCTATAAATAATAATGATACAGTGTGGGATCTCCTGTCCCAGCCTCGGGAACAGTGAGCCAGACTCTCAATAATAATAATACAGTGTGATCTACTGTCCCAGCCCAAACGAAGACACAGTGAGCCTGTCTCTCAATAATAATAATACAGTGTGTGATCTCCTGTTCCAGTCTGGGGAACAGAAAGTGAGCCTGTCTCTCAGTAATAATAATATAGTGTGTGATCCACTGTCCCAGCCTGAGGAACAGACAGTGAGCCTGTCTCTCAATAATAATAATACAGTGTGTGACCTCCTGTCCCAGCCTGAGGAACAGACAGTGAGCCTGTCTCTCAATAATAATAATACAGTGTGTGACCTCCTGTCCCAGCCTGAGGAACAGTGAGCAGTCCTGATAGTTACCGCTTTCCTGATTTAGCTCAGCAGCTTTTATTTCGCCTGAAGCGCAGGCAACTTGTGAGAACAGGTTGGGTTTGCTGTGCTCAACTGGCTCGGCGTCTTCGTGTCGTAGCGCCGCAACGGTGTGTTTTCTTTCCTTCTCTTTTCAGCCCGGAAGAAACATTTTACTTGTTCCTTTTGTAGCCCACGCATGCCGACGCCTGTGTTGTGTTGTGGATTTTCTCCTTCTTGAATTTGTACTCCTCCTCCCTCTCTCTCCCTACCTCTACCTTTCCCTCTCTCTACCTCTCCCTTTTCCCCTCCCTATCTCTACCTCTCCCTCTCTCTACCTCTCCCTCTCTCCCTAACCCCCTCTCTCTCCACCTCTCTCCCTCTCCCTCACCCTCCACCTCTCTCCCTCTCTCTACCTCTCTACAGCACTACCTCTCTCTAACTCTCCCTACCCCTCTCTGCTCTCTCTCTCTCTCACTCTGGAGTTTATTTTCCAGACAGAAATCCAGCTCCGTCCCTCCTGTGGAAGATTGGTGATGCAGGATGAGAGCCCCTAACCGAGAGCACTGCAGCGGCAGGTTCTGTGGTCTGTTTCAAATCCGCCCGCGATGAGACACAGAGGAGAAATGAAGAGCCCCAGTTGCGCTAGAAAATCACCCGGGAAAGAGACTTTCAATGTAAGAAAAAAAAGTCGTTAGTAACAGACATAATATGTTTGTTTTGTTTTTTAATCGCTGCGATGTGTGACTAAGCTCATACGACTAAGAGTTGCCCCCTTTGTCTAGATCTGGTAACCTGCTCATCGCTGGTGGGCCAGATCGTGTCCCCCGTCACTATACTGGTGCATTAGGACCCACGCAGACCGCAGGGTGAGCACCCCCTACTGGCCCCACAGAGAGGGAGAGGTAGAGGTAGGGAGAGAGGTAGGGAGGGGAAAAGGGAGAGGTAGGGAGAGAGGTATAGAGAGGGAGAGGTAGAGGTAGGGAGAGAGAGGAGGAGTACAAATTCAAGCAGAGGCCTGAGTGGAGCACTGTCGTATGGCCCTGACATCAATCCCTCAACTCTCTGCATAAAGCAGTGTCTTATGGCCATGACATCCCACCCCCACCACTCTCAATGGAAAGCACTGTCATTTAACCATGACATCCCACCTCCACCGCTCTCTACGTAAAGAAATGTCGTATGGCCCTGACACCCACCCCTCCACTCTCTGCGTAAAGCAGTATCGTCAGGTCTCTGACATCCCACCCCCGCCACTCTCTGCATAAAGAAGTGTCATATGGCCCTGACACCCATCCCTCCACTCTCTGCGTTAAGCTGTGTTGTCAGGCCCTGACATCCCACCCCCGCCACTCTCTGTGTAATGCAGTGTCATATGGCCTGACACCAATCCCTCCACTCTCTGCATAAAGCAGTGTCTTATGGCCCTGAAACCCTCCCCTCCACTCTCTGCATAAAGCAGTGTCATCAAACCCTGACATCCCACCCCCGCCACTCTCTACGTAAAGAAGTGTCGTATGGCCCTGACACCCACTCCTCCACTCTCTGTGTAAAGCACTGTTGTATGGCCCTGACATCACACCCCCACCACTCTCTACGGAAAGCACAGTCATATAGCCCTGACACCCACCCCTCCATTCTTTGCATAAAGCAGTGACGTCAAGCCCTGACATCCCACCCCCGCCACTCTCTATGTTAACCCCTGTTAACTCTTTTGCTGAATGATCTCTGGTGAGATTCAAGAGGTGTTTTCTTCAACAGCCACTAAAAGTCTGATGACCTTCTCTGGATTTCCTGAATATGACGTAAAATTAGTTCAAATCATTTGGTAGTTAACAGAACAAAATGCTTTGGAGGTACATTTAAAACAGCAGAGCAACACTGTAGCACTTCGTGTGTGACTGAATTTAATTGTGTAAACCTGGCTCTCTATGAACACGAGCAAAGAGTTCTCACTCAACAGAAGACTGCGATGTGAGCACAATAATATAAGACATCTGGAGACACCAGAGATTGAACTCAGGACTTCATACATGAAAAGCATGCACTCTACCACTGAACTACATCCCCTATGGCACAGATGGTGGAACTGACTTAAAGATGTGCATATGTTTACTGACCACAATCCACCCTTCATGAATAATTGAAATGAATAATTTATTTTTATATCCAGTCACATGGGCGACGGTGGTTGATTCTTCAACGGGGGAGTGCGTTTTCCTACCTCCTTACTCGACTGTCTTTCAATTATGTTTTCTTTGAAACCTTTTTGCATCTTTTAAGTGCTTGCGATTAAATTACTCATAGAAAAACAGCAGTACAGTTGATGTTCATGGACCGATGCACACAACTCCAGTAATAAAGCCCTGTCTGTAAATATTGTAGAAGAACATTAAAGGGCGAAACAACGCTCCAACCACGGGAATGGTAACAAGAAGGATCGTGTTCTTATTTAATATGTGCTTTTGAATTGCCTTGTCAATACACACAGGCTTTAGAGATTGACCAATTATTTACAGTGGTGTTTGTAAACAAAGATGGAACATGTTATTTCTATACCAGGAAGAAAGGAGCAGACTCTTAAACTTTAAGAGACAGAAACAACACCTCATCACAGCTAACATTAATTAAAACAACATCGTAACAGAAGAGTGAAGCCTTGAGTGAATCAAATTAGTTTTTGTTGGTCGTCTGTGTCTTCATAACTTTGTAGGTGAGAGAGAGGATTGCGAAAATGTGCAGGTGGTTCTCAGAAGTGCGTTGGTGGTATAGGTTCCTTCAAATAACTGAGCCAGTGCATCCCCAAATCTTTTCAAGATGATCTGTGATTTCTGAGTTCTTGACGGATTCAGGCTCCTTCTCAGAGGTCCTTGCTCGCCAAATAACTTTGCATCTGAGGAAGAGCACCACGGAAAAAACCCAACTCAACAAGCGAGTGCGTTGGTTGCTCTTGCTCTTCATGCAAGGAGCTGTTTTTTTTTCCTCGCAATAATCATTATTAACCAGAAACAGCAGCACAGGTAGGTCGCATTTGTGATTATGTCACTTCTCTGCTTCAGCAAGGTCAATAAAAGACTCTGAAAGTAGTAAAGCAAAACTGAACTCAAAATCATATTAGGAATTCTGAGCGATATCTCCATACAGGTAATCCAATAAGAACGTTGAAATATTTGAATATCATCTATCTGTAGATTGCGCTGCTTTTTACCCAGAGTAAAACTATTGGATTGAAGGAATGCTAACCACTGGGTTTAAATGTATAGTTGTTATTTGGAGAAATCTGTAAACTCGTGATCGACAGTGCTGATTATTTTCCGGAGACGGAGCACTGATGACCTATCCGAGCTAATTGATAAAGCTCACCCAGTGGATACTCTAGCAGAACGTCAAAGAACATTCACCTTTGTACCCAAAGAAACCACAGGAACAACATCAGGAAGCACAATCAATTCCCCTTTTAAATCTTTCCTGTAAGGTATGCTATGTGAATTCATGAAGTTAATCCTCTGATCTCTTTTGATCACGAACAAAGTACTTCTGATGGAGAGCTATGTTCAAAAATTTAATAAGCTTTACCCCTGCCAACGATTCGGCGTGAAGACAGACAAAAGCAGCTCACCACCACAGCCAATATTAAATGTACTGTACTTGCCGGTACACTATCATGTGCACTGCCTCAAAAGTGATCTTGGCAGATGTTGTTCCCTACATAAAGCTGAACTTGCCAAAGAGAATTTCTGTTGAGAAAACAAAATATTTTTTCTGCCTTGATGTTAAGCCTGTCTTTTAGAAAGTCTATCTCTAAACACCTCCTGCAGCCTAACAAAAAGCACTTTTACTGATCGTATTACAGGTCTTAAAATATTAACATTTGGCAGCGGTGGGATTCGAACCCACGCCCCCAGAGAGACTGGAGCCTAAATCCAGCGCCTTAGACCGCTCGGCCACGCTACCTTCCTCCATGTCCATCTTCCTCACATTGCTGGCTTGGACTGGGGGGGCTTCAGCTCTTGTCGTCGGATCTAATGATATCATAACATGTGGAAGTGACTGCACCTTCATCTTCCGAGATGCTTTCAATAGCACAAACGCTACTTTCACCGGCACAAACATAGCAATAACGAAGGAGGTGGGTTTCATCCTTTGTGCTGTTTGTAGGGGCACAACTCTACGGTGATCTACTGACTTGAAGAGCAAAAATCAAAATCCTCTGCTACTACTATTGCTTTTTTCATAGTTTCTTCAAATCCTTCATTTGAACGTCGATTTTGAAGGATATTGATGATAATACCACATAAATTGTGGTTTTCTTGTGATCGCCAATTTTATTCAAATACCAGCCTTTTTTACAGTTCCTTGCGTGTTTCACAAGGTATAATAGCCCCCCTCGCATCCTCAGCTAACATATTTTAAAATTACAATAGATTATACAGCATGCATGTTGACATTTATATTAAAATTAAAGTAAATATACCAGAATACATACAGTGCTAACCCAATAATTCTTGTCAGGTTCTCCAACAAATCTGCATTGTTATTTTAACATGTTTCAGCTGAGGGTGCAACAGGAGTATAAATTAATTTTCCCGCCAGCCGTTCAAAGACCAAATTCCATGAGTGAACATTATTTTCTCAGAAGTTGCCGGCATCGGACTTTGCCGGTGGTGTTGAATTATGTCCACAACTGTTGTAGTAGTTCCTTCTTGAAATTCGACACGTGCAAAGCACTCGTAATATCATAGGTGTTAAAGTTCGCTGAGTCTATTCGAGTCATGGTGTGTATCCCTGCCTATCACTTGGAGACGGGTAGCTTTTTTACACTCAGATTCCAATCTTCAATGCTTTGTGTGAGAGCTTACATAACTTTCAGTTTCTCACATTTTCTGACGACTATTCCAAAGGGGCACCCTGTCAATTCCGAATACTTTTCAAAAAACTGCCTGCATGTTTGATTATTGTCATTTAATTTCGAAAAAGTTCAATATTGATCATAACTAAAGAAAATAATGATCACGAACAAAAAAGGGATAAAGATGCGAGTCGATCTTGAATCACAGCTGGGTGACACGGGCTTCTGTTCTGATATGGCTGTATGAGAAACAGGAGGAATCGCCAATCTCCTATAGAACATGAGTTGAATCAGGAGTGAGACATTTCGTATACTCGTGCATATGTCAACGCCTGACCTACATCGTAAAACTAACATTAAGTTGTCAGAGATGTTCATTTATATACAAACAAGAGACAGACCAAGTAATAATTCTACATTAGTTCAGGTGGGTAAACCTGAACTAACTAACTAATAAACCTATTAATAATTCTACATTAACGTGTCCTACACTGATCAGACTAATTGACATGGTCTGATTCAGAGCCTGTGCAGTTCGTGCTAATTACAACAAGGACAGTTCTGAACCCTCATCACCGAACTGAGCACAAGTTCAGCTGTTCTCCAGTTTTGTTACGCATGGTTTTTCATTGCAATTGAGTTCAGAGCTGGAGCTGAACTCCAGACAGTACAGTGTTTTGGGTAAGTTGTCGAAATTCACATGAGGCTGCAGACAACTTACCTAAAGTGTTTTCTATAGCTTTCAGGTGCAGTTCATTTATATAAAAGAATGTAAGTGGTATAAACTCAACAAGCCAGACGGCAGTCGAACCTATAATTTTCTGACACGAGGCCTGACGCATTATTCATTACGTCACTGACCCTAAAAAAACACGTTTTCTACATTTTTGTCTGTTTAAAAATCACTCTCTAAAAAAGACGAAGGGTTTGTGTGTCACGCTAAAATTCCGCTTCATTTCGAATGCAAATAAAAACCATTTTGTTCCAAGAAATCATAAATTTGTCACATCCTTCATACTACTAATAAGTATACGAATAAATACTCGGAAGAAGCCGCTCAGGTATTAGAGAGATTTAAAATCGGATCGGAGGATTTAGAGTCCAGACTGCAAACCAACAGCTGACACAGGTCTTTTATAGAACCGTTTTGATTTCCTCTACTTTGTCCCCGTGACGTCATTGTCCTGCTCACAGCCGAGCCCGAAACACATCTGGTTTCTGTCGCTGGGCGCACACACTGCGGTCCATGCGGGTCCTAATACCCCAGTACAATGACGGGGACACTAAACTGTAAACAGGTGCCGTCCTTCGGCTGAGACGTAAAACCGAGGTCTTGTGATCATTCAGGAGAATGGTGGTGGTGGAGGGGAGTCCCCATTACCTGTAAAGCGCATTGAGTGGAGTATCCAGAACAGCACTATATAAGTGTAAGCAATAATGATGATGATGATTATTATTATTATAATGTAAAATGCAATAAAAAAAATCAAACTTTGATTCAAAATAGATTAATGTAAAAACTGATAAAACTTATGCTTTTTTCAGGACTATATCTACTTTTTTTTTTAAAGCGAAGTCTGTTGCGATTGTGAGAGTTAGAGAATGTGTTCCAGCGGGTGCCTTCATATCATGAGCTTCAGTCTCGCCCGTAGCTGCGAGAAGGTTAAAAGCGCACAAGTGATCTGTAGACGATGTTCGGGGAAGAAATAATTCTGTTTTCAGCACAGGGAGTGAGAATGAGCTCAGCCCGGCTCCCAGCAGAATCCATTCTGGTTTGGTTATTGTTAGACTGTGCGTCTGAGGCTCTTTGGATCGCAACGTAAAAAAAACAATTGCTCACATCGTGTGACTTCCACGACATGAAGAAAAGATATCACTTTAAAAAATCAGAACTGAAGATTTGGATCCTGGGCCTCAACTTAAAAATAAACAGAGTTTAACGACAGGAAATTGATTCCAGTTGTCAGATCACGTATACGCATACCTTAGCTTTGTGCAACAACCTGAAACTTTCAGGTACCATAAATAATATTATTGCTAAACATATGCCATTCTAATCTGCAATCGACCAGAATATAGAATACAAATTTTTGTATAAAAATGCATTAAGTCCTGTTCTACACCTGCATGCTTTGGAAGCACTGGCCTACCTGTATCAAAATATCGGATTGTGTTTCTGCAACATTTCGTGCATAGTACGCCATTTTATCTAAAACAGTCACAACGAGGGCTTTACATGCAGTCTGGGGTATTTTCCCCTTTTATATTTTTGCCACTTTATATCGAACCTGTTATACTCCCAGAAGTGCACAGTAGCTTGTACTTAATAAAAATGTACAATTCACCACTGGTATAAACAGATGTGTGCTGTATTTGCCTTTGTAAGCATTTGTTTAAAAAATAAGTTCACAATACGATAAAAACACAGAAAGCACAAACTTTATAATACAACAATACAAAATCAATACCAAATCAATATGCCAATTAAGAAACTATCCTTTGAAAACAGAGAACACCTTCGTATCTACAAAAAACTTGACATTTGTATGTATTTTTGAATTAAAAAGCAGACAGTGTAGTCGCTTAATTCAAAGATCAGATCTTGGCCAAAACAAGACAATCAGACGTGGGCTGAATTCGGAACAGGAGCCTTTGCTTAGTCGATTATTGAGCTTTTGATCAATGTCTGAATGAAACAGATTCGCTTTTTTAACTCTAAAAGCACCTTCTATAAAGCTGGAATCGAACCCGCGACCTAAGGATTCCCTGCTGACTCCACTACTCCGCTCTATCAACTGAGCTATCGAAGGGATCTTGTGGCATTGCTCTCTGGCACATACTGCCCAATGAAGTAAAATGTGAAATGGGTGATTTAAATCCCACTTCGACATCAAGTTTCCAACTCATTTCCTTAGTCTCATTTACCTTGAATTTAAGCCACGAACCAGGATTCTACTGTATAAACTTCCAGGGATATTAGAAAATGTTTGATGGGGCATCAATCATTCCAGGCGGAAATTGATTCCTTTTTTTTCTCGAGGGATCATATTAAACATTTCATTAGTATCGAGAGGAGGATCACCGTGAGACACAAAACAAACAGTTTATTTCTGTCTTTATTAGAAAGTAGTGTTTGTGCTACATTAATAATATTTTTGTGGAAATAAAGAAGTTGTAAATTTTAAAAATTTATATTTGAATCGAAATGTGGTTTTGAGTTAAATATTAGCTTGTTCATGTAATTAGTTTGTGTTTGTCATTACTATATATATTGCCATGCTACTAGAATTTGTAACTGAAGTTTACTAGTTGTGTTTTTATGATGATTAGCCATTTGTTGATTACAATATTGTATATAATGTGTAGCGGCAATGCTTGTTAATAAGACAGAATTAAGTGTTGGTATGCTCCTAAAAGAGGCCCCATCTCACCCTCCATCTCTGTGGTGCAGCCACAGAGAAAGAATTCATGCAAGCTGATTTAAGATGTTTTCTTGTGATAAGAAACCAGCTCCCAAAGGGGGATGCACTTAGCTAAGCCTGGCTATCATGATCAATGGTCAGCCATTGGCGCCTATCTGTCTAGGGAGTGCGAGTTGGACATCTGGATTGCATTCCTAAGTGTCAGGACTAAGTGACTCATATCTCACCTTGACCAACCAATCAGGGACTGGCAGGGCGTGGTAATACCACGTGGGTCTACAATGCCCGCCAAACTCTCAACCAATCAGCACACATCTGGGTCTTGATCAAAAAGGGAGCGCAAGCTCAGTTCTGGGCTCTCCTTGGCCATTTTCGCGCATCCTCAGAGACAATCACGTGACAACTGCTGTTGTCTGCAAAAGGACTTGGACTTTGTTCAAAGCGCGAGGCCGAGGATCCCGTACGTACTCAGAATTCTACCAACGTGAATGCTCCGCTTGATCAACGGCAGCCTACAGTTGGACCCTCGTCGACAACCTGAATAGCTTATTCAGAAGCAGCGCTGGACCGGGAACGAACCAGTTTCTTCCCAGGCAAAAGAGTGACTTGTGAGGACTCGCGGTCACACTCTGTGCATAGAGACTTTCTACTAGCCAGCCGGACTGCTGGTAGATCCCCTCGGAGCAACGACTGCCCTGCGCGCCGCAGTTAGATTCCTCCGCCCGTCCTACTCCGAGCTGCACCTCGACTGGTTGGCCGGTAGCCAGAGGACGCCGTCACAACGCCCATTGGACAACCGCTGCAACAGAGGCTGCAACAGAGCCTGTCAGCTGGTTTGGTGTTCGTGCCGGGAATTCCAAATCCCAACACAGTGGATAAGTAAACCCCATGTTCTACATTGCGTCTCGAGAATTCAATTGTACCTCAACACAAGTTGTTATCAATTTAATTCATGAGTAATGTATTTACTTCCGAGTCTAGAGTAACAGTGGGTAATAACACTGATTAGCGATTTGGTAACCGAACGATATATATTGACATATATTCTCTGTTGTGTATCTCTTTGTGTTTGCATCTCTTCGAGATTATATACCTTGTATATTGATAACCCTCACCGTAAGGTCTGCCGCTCGTATCCAGGCAGACTAGTATATGTTTGTTGCACAGTTATATTAATAAATGTATCCCGTGTATTGAACCCGTGTGTGTGCGTTGTTAGTTGTTCTGACGATTGATTTTCTAAAAGCCCCGACGAACAACCTCGTGATTACTGCTACAATTAATAATTGTCTTAGTAAACCCATCAAAACCACTACATTTGTATAATTTGAACTACATATTGTTCAGGTGTGAATAATTGTATATTTTAAGAATACATTTCTAAAACAAATCATTGGCTTTATTTACTAGTTTCTACACCTATAAAAATCTTTCTTTGATGTATAATAGACATCAAAGAAAGATGTCTATTATACATCAAAGATGAGCAGTGTGTGTCGTGTTCACAGCTGATAACTAGAAGATGTCTGGAAGAGGCAAAGGCGGGAAGGGACTAGGGAAAGGAGGCGCTAAGCGTCACCGTAAGGTTCTCTGCGACAACATCCAGGGAATCACCAAGCTCGCCATCTGCCGCCTGGCTCGCCGTGGGGGAGTGAAGCAGATATCCGGGCTGAACTACGAAGAGACCCGCGGGGTGCTGAAGGTGTTCCTGGAGAACGTCACCTGCATCGAGCACGCCAAGCACGCCAAGAGGAAGACCGTCACTGCCATGGACGTGGTGTACGCGCTGAAGCGCCAGGGCCGCACCCTGTATGGCTTCGGAGGCTAAACAGGAGCGGAGCTTCACTACCGGACCCCGACGTATAAACCCAAGTGACCCAGTGACATTTGTCACTGCTGAAGTTGCTTTATGAGTCTATTTTCTATACTGTGCTGATCAATTTGAAATCAAATGGCAAAAAAGACCCGTTCCCACACCTAAGGTCAAATATTAGGAATCAAAACTGCTCGAGTTTATGGAAGGACACAGCTTTATCAAGATTTCCAAGTGCAAGATCTTTTTATTCATAAAAGACCCTATTTATGTTGTATGAGAAATATTAATATTAATACAGAATCTTTTTTCACCAAATAAATGGGCTTCCTGACTTCAGAAAGCCTTCTAAGAAATACTAAAAGAGAATACTAAAATTCAATTTGGTAAATGAAATGAAAACACATACCCGACCAAACCTTGAGTACAGGCCATTCAGGATGATAATACAAAACCATTTATAATTCAACAAATAAAACCTGTAAACTGGTAATCATCACTTATCATAAAAAAATAAGTAGCAATACACAGTAGGGGACTCTTGTGTGCAAGTTAAATCCATGCAAGAAGGGGTTTAGTGTTATATTTCCAAATCAGATATGCAAATGAGAGATCTGGCCCAGCCAATCTCAAAGCTCCCTTGGTCTGGAATGGAGCTGCTCCCCTCTTCTAGTTATTCACACTGGAGTTAGGTTACATATTAGCACATTTCATCTAACAGTTGCTCCAGAAACAAAAAACGTAAACAAATGACCTGGAATGTGACCACACCTATGAGAATGTAGTTCAACAGATAACTTGTAAACCTTGTCATAAGATTTTTTTTGTTCTACAAAATATACTTTATTCCGCAAAAAAAACATCTCAAAAGGAACATCTCACACATATTAACACTCCATGTAATAAAAAACAACGGCGGAGCGGAGATTGATTGTCCGTTATCAATCTTTGCAAGTGGGGGCGGATTTGTGCAATTAAGAGAGTCCCTCCAAACCTACCACTCGCTATTGTCTTTTAATCCCTGTATAGGGCCCAAAGTTCTTTCCAGCGCTCCCTCACCGTGGGGAAACCCCATTTGCCGACGTTGCGCTTCGTCTTCCTCCTGAGGTCCACCAGGATCCTCTCCTGCATCTCCCTCGCCCCCCACTTTATGTTGTGCCAGATGAGAGTGTTCCTCGCCTTCCACAGTCCTTGTTTTGTGAGGGACAGCAGCAGCCCCCGCAGGTCCTGTGTCCCCTTGTCCTGTCCGGTGGGTGCCACCCCCCAGCAGAATGTACTGGTAACTGAGCACCGCACCCGTTCCCAGGAGTTGCATAATGTTGGCGAAGAGGCAGCTCCAGAACACGTGTTCCTGAGTCTCCTCGACAAAACACGTGTCCCGGGGGCAATGTGGATTCCTGGAGATCGAGTGTCTGTAGATGACCTTTCTGGTAGCCAGTCTCTTGTGTACAGCCATCCAGTTGAGGTCCTTCAGTTGGTTGTCAAGTTCTTTGGGCTGTGTCCTTTCCCAGAGTTGTCTGGGAACCTGCAGCCTTTCGTCAGCGACCAATGCCCCCTCACCTCTTTGTACAGGGCTCTGTAGTTGGTGCAGAGCTCTGGCTGTCTCGTGGCCTCGTACCTCCTGCTCCACTTGACAGCGTGGATGTAGAACTCCAGTTGCATCTCTGCCTTGGGCCCAGTGTTTGACCACTGGACCAAGTGCCTCATTGGGACGGAGAGCCACAGCCTGACAAAGTACTGGTACTTGTGGCCGATGGGCTCCCGCAGCGCCCGACAGAGCTTGTAGTAGACGATGCAGTCGAGTTTCAGGGGGAAATGTGGGACATCTCGACCCCCTTCCTCGACCGGCTGACACATCCGGTTTCTCGTGATGTACTCGTACTTGCTGCCCCAGACGAAGCCAAAGATCATCCCTTGCAGCGCTCGTCTGAGTCTGGCCGGCAGCGGGTACACAACCGCCAGGTAAACCAAAGCCGGCAGGATGTCTGCTTTCAACACCATCACTTTCCCTGTGTAGGACAGCGACCACGTTTTCCATAGACCCAGCTTCGCGTTCACCTTGGCGATCCTTTTGGTCCAGTTGTTGGTCTCGTTGTCCTGGCTCTGGAAGGAAACCCCCAGTATTTTGAGGGGCTCCGTGCGGAGCTCAAGACCTTCCGGCGCCGTCGTCCTGTGCTTCCAGGGCCCGAAGAACTTCAGTTTGCTCTTTCGGCGGTTGAGTTCCGACCCCAAGGCTCTGGAGTATTGCTCCATGACCTGCAGGGCCCTCCTCAACCCCCTGTCCGACCTCAGGAACAGTGTCGTGTCGTCGGCGTACTGGGAGATCTTCAGGGTTTCCCCCGTGCCTCCCGGTATCTCCAGGGTCCTGTCTCACCGTCTCTGCTAAGGGCTCTTGAAGAGCAGGGAGATGACGCCCTCCCTCATGGTGTCTCCGAGTTTCCCCCGGCGGAAGATCTCCTGCGCCACTTCCACCAGATCTGCCGCCAGGGTGTCCCAGAAGCAGGTGTAGAATTCCTTGGGGAGTCCGTCAGGCCCTGGCACCTTGCCATTCTCCATGGACAAGAGTGCCGCCTTCAGCTCCTCGGCTGCGATCGGACCCTCCAAGTCCTCCCTCACCTCCTCCGGTACTCGTGCCTTCAGCTCCTCCAGAAAAGCATCGCCTGCCTCCACCTCCATCTGCTTTTCTGAAAAGAGCTCTGTGTAGAAAGCTGTGGCCGCTTCTACCTTGTCGCTGTCATCCAGCACTTCCTCTCCATCTCCCCGTCTCAGGCCGTGGATCACCCTCTTTTTCTGGGCTCCTCGGACCTGATTGAGTTTGCGGAGCCTCTCCTTCAGGTCCCGTGCCCGGGCTGAATTGAAGGCTCCTCCCCCGTTAGCCGAGCTGTACTCCTCCTCTAGTTCTCTCTGGAGTCGTGTAGCTTCCTTCCTCTCCCTGGCCGCCTTCCGTCTGCAGTACGTCTGCACCAGGGTTCGGGTCCTGTCTTTCACCGACTCCCACCATTCCACCATGGAGCTGTAGCCATCTCTCAGATCGACCCAGCTCACGTAGTCTTTAAGGAACAGTGCCTTGAAGTCGTCTTCCTCCAGTATCTCCCGGTTCAGCTTCCAGTACCCACGACCAAATGCCGGCAGGTTGGTGTTAGTCACCACCGTCAAGCGCTCGTGGTTGGAATACCACTCCGGGGACACCGTCGCCGACTCCAGGGAGCAGGTTGTGTGCAGAAAGATGTAGTCCAGGCGGCTGCACACTCCCCAGGCGGCTGCACACTCCATGTCGTTCCGGCGTCGTTAGGGTGGCACCGTCTGAAACCGTCTACCAGGGAGAACTGCTTGAGTAGCGACTCCTGCTTGAGTAGCATCGCTCCCCTTCTCCCGGTCGACGTTGAAGTCCCTGCCAAGCACCACCTGTCTGTTGGTGGTGCAGCAGCTGGCCAGGTCAGCAAACACTTCCTTCAGGATAGAGGGTTCTGTTGGAGCATAGACGTTAATTGCTCTCAACTTCTGCCCCCTCCAGTCGATGTCTGCGACCAGGATCCGGCCCTGCACCACCGAGAAGGAGGAAACCAGCGTCATCTCTGGGTTTCCGAGGAGGATTCCCACTCCGGAAGAGTGGACCCCTCCTACACTCCAGCATGATTCTCCCTTCGTCCATTCCCTGGTGAATGTCAGCTTGTCGCTTTCATCCTTCAGGTGGACCTCCTGTAAGAAACAAACTGAGAAAAACTTTGAGGACAGATCATGAAAGACTCCCTGTCTTTTTAACGGGTCTATTAGCCCTCTCACGTTAGTTGTTAGAAAGGTAAGTTTCACAATCATTATTAAACAAGTGAAAGTTGAACCTCCTCTATTTGTGCTTACAGTGGAAAACTTGGGAGTCTACATCTGGGTACTGTTTAGCCTAGATGTAACTCCTCTCGTTCGGGTCCTGGGGGGAATATGCTGGGCTCCCTCCAGGTCTCGCAGGGGACTGAAAGGTAAACATGCTGGACAGGTCCAGCCCTACCATCAGTCCCGGCTCCAGGGCAGCTTCAAAGTAATCCTCGTCTTCCTTGAGGATACTCTCCACCACCGCTTCGGGAAGGCTTTTTTCTTCCCTTTCTCCAGGAGTTTCGGGGACCTCCAGTTGTTCCTGGGCCTCGGGGGAAGAAAGTTCCGTTTCCTCTAGGACTAGGAAACGGTTCTCCCTTACCACTCTTTTCTTTTGTCCTTCCGAAGGTGGATCCGCCCTGCATCTCTTCTCCCGCTTTCTCTTTCCCTTCTTGCTGGGAGTTATTAGGGCCCTTTCTCCGGTCAGCCATTTTGTCCGTCGTCCTGGCAGCCATCTTGTGGCACTGGTGCAGCTGGGAGTGTGGCCTCTGCAGTTTCGGTTCTCTGCGGGGGAGGTGCGGGTTCTTTGTTCTCACCTCTCTCCCTTTGTCTTGAGACCGGTTTCTGCCCGCCGGCTTCCACCACCTGCGCAAACGAAGGTTTGCTTACCTTGCATTGGTGAAGGAGGTGTCCCTCGGCGCCGCATCCGTCGCACTTTTTGGCTGCCCGGCAGGTTTTTGCCAGGTGCCCCTCTTTGTTACAGTTGTGACATCTGACGATGTCAAACGTGTTCTCCTTGTGGCATCCTGGGGTAGTAAAGGTACCCCCTGTCGGCTCCGATGTTGAAGCGGGCGGGGGGGTGCTGGAAACCGTCGACGCCCTCTGGGTCCTCTTTCAGGAGGACTCGGTACTGGCGTTTGCCGTACCAGACGCCGCAACTGTCCCTGATCTCCGTCGGTTTGCCCACCACAGTTACATACCTCCCTAGGTACGCTGTTACCAGTTCCATTGGTTAGTAGGGGTTGTATGTGAGGACTGTGATGGTCCTCTGGTTTGTCTTCCTCATAGGCTCCGGCCTGAAATCAGAGAAACCGGGGTGCTTACCTTTTTCTCTGATCATTTTCGTTGCCTTTTCATATGAGACGTCTGAGGACATGTTGGCCTCCATGTATCTCTCTGCCTTGTTGTCTTGCAGGCAGTAGAGATCTCCGGCCATCTCCGGCAGGATCCCTCTCAGGAAGGTAATGAAAAAGGATTTCGCAGTTGGCATCGTCTCTGTTTTCTTGGTCCAGTGGAACCGGATCAGTGTCTTCTTGTCTGCCATCTGGAAAGGAGAAAAAAGAAAAAAGGAGAGAAAGAGAGAGAGCAAGGTCCTGTGGAGAGGAGGCGCAAGAGGAGAGAGAGAGAGGGAGCGGTCTCGAGGAAGAAAGTAAGCACTGCGGGCAGGCCACGAGTACCTACTCCCAGCCAAGAGGCCAAGGAGGCGGAGCAAGAGAAAGGGGGAGGGGAGAGGAGAGAGCAGGATCCCACCCAGCTCAGCTGCTGCTTGGCCTTAACCCCGTAGGCTCAACCTAGGGCGATACCAGCTCAAGCACTCTTCAGGATCTTCGATCGCCTTCTAGAACTTTGGAAAGACAGGAACTGCGGGCATGCCACTTGAACTTGATCTTAGCCAAAAGGCCGATAAAATTGGATTCCAGCTCACTGGCCCTGCAAAACTTAGTTCAAGACTTTAAACTCTCAGACACATATAGATGTATATATCCCACAACAGCAGGATATACATGGTCAGGGAGGAATAGCAGCTCCAGATTTGACTATTGCTTTGTCTCAGAGAGCGTGAAAGTTGTTGGGGTCACTCTTCAGCCTGTTTTCTTCTCAGATCACCAAGCTTTAGGGTGTAGAGTGGAACTCCAGGGCGGGACTGTCTTTGGCCCAGGCCTCTGGAAACTCAACACAAAGCTGCTAGAGAACGAGGGGGTAGTATCCCGCTACAAGGAGAAACTATCACAGTGGCTGTCCTTGCAGTGTCTGTACGGGTCAGTAGGAGAGTGGTGGGAGGAGGTGAAGGTGAGGACAAAGGCCTTTTTCATGGCTGAGGGAAGGAAGGCTGCTGCCAGACGGAGAGGAGTGCTAGCCAGGAAACAGAGGCAGCTGCAGCGTCTCTACACGATGCTGCACAGTGGCTTCAATGTGCTCGAGGATATCACCCTTTTAAAAAAGGACATCCGGAGCATAGCGGAAGAAAGCAGTCGAGGAGTGCTGTTAAGAAGCAGAGTGCAGTTCTTGGAAGAAAATGACAAGTGTACTCGCTTCTTTTTCAGGAAAGTGGTAGGCTCCAAGTCTGTCATGGAAAGTGTAGTTGATGAGGAGGCTGAGTGCTATCCTCTCCTGCATCGAGGCCTTCTTGTCACGGACGTCCAAAGGGACTAACCGTGGGGAGCAGGAGGGCAGAAAAAGACCCATATGCGTAGCGGCGAGACGGGAAAAAGGCCCGGGCTCATTAGTGCAAAGAGTTCAGGAATGCCGTATAGATACCTGTGCCCTCAGGGAGCGGACGTGGGGCGCCCTGGTGCTAGGCAGGTCTCAGGACATCCGAACGTCAGTGCTGAGCGAGGACAGAGTGCAAGACCCGGAAATATATAGCCCAAGGGAAAGAGAGGGACAGGAAGGACAGCAGACCAGAAACTAGGGACAGGACAGAGAAGGACCGCCCTCTGGCTGCAGAGGGCGTGACACTTCTACTCAAGACTGTACAGCTCTACAGAGGTAAAGGATGAAGAAATTCATTTTTTTACCTCAAAGCTAGAAAACGTTTTGAGTGAAGAAGATAGGGAAGTACTTGAGGGGGATTTGACAGTAGAAGAGCTGAGAGGCTATGGAGAGCTTACAGAAGGGGAAAACTCCGGGTGCTGATAGGCTCCCTAAAGGGGCGTCTGCTTTTACTACTTGCACGAATGAAGGCAAAAAAAAGCCAATCGATGTGAATGAACGGCACTTTACAGAGGAGTACTGCCTGACTGGATGGTTGATGAACGACAGAGGCCACTCCAAGCTCTTCTCGGTTTTCTTCAATGACTTACTAAGGATCTTCTTCACATTCGCCCATGCAGGCGAAGCCAGTTACACCAAAGCAAACGCAGGAAAGTGCAATTCAAGCAGAGACCAGGAGGGACTTGTTTACACCGAGAGTGGTCGGAGAATGGAACAATGCGCCCAGCCCTGTTGCTGGAGCCGATTCTTGATGAGATCTTGGGCTCACTAAGAAGCCCCCGCTGGATGCTAATCTTTCTGTTGTTCTTGCAGGTCCTGCGCTGCTTTTGAGCCGACAGAGCTCGTCCTGGTCTGTGGGCACAGCCCAATTGCAAATGATCGGCTCCGGTTACAGAAGAAACGTGCGTTTGGTACTGTTGTAACAGAAGGAATAAGGTTCTTGATCCCAAGATGAAGTAAAACAGATGAGTTTATTGCATGCAAGGAACAATATAGCCGAAGTCTTGTTTCCCGCAAGAAACAACAAAACCGAAGTATTGTTCGATGTGCCGATACAAACTTTTAGGTTATATAGTCCTTGCTTGCTGCTTCAGACGTCATTCGATGTTATGGTAAGGGGGGGGGGGTCATGATATTTGGCCAGTTAAGAGGCCCTGGCCAAATGGTCAGTTTAAGATTATGCCCCCATGGGGTTCCTTGTTCGCATCTGGAATCCTTATCAGTTAACCCCCTTTCCTGCCATAAACCCCTGTTGCTTAGAAGTCTAATTTTCAGGCAGAACTGACTTAAGTTAACCCTTTTTACATCTTATCTCTTACTTCATTCCCCCCTTATAAAATATGGCATACGTCAGGACTGCCTATTTTTACACATACAATGTCAGGGCAGATCTTTCCTTTTTAGATGTACAGGCATGCATTACCATGACATTGTGCGTTCCACGGTTACAACAAGATGTTATTGATGTTTTTGTACAAGTGATAGTTACAATTATACATATAAAACAACCCTAATCCTACAAATACATAAAGTCCTACTCCAGGACCCAAACACAGACCTCAGCCATGTGGAGATCTATCGTCAGGATCTTGGAACAGCAATATTGACCCAACTCCGATTATAATTTTTTGGCTGACAGATATGCCAACACCCGGAATGTATTGATACCATATCCCCAGTAATGCTCCTCAGGCCTAACAAGCACACTGTTGGTCTTAGGAAGCATCAGACACAGAAATGGTAACAACATCCTTCTTTCTGTTCACTCAGTCTCTGGTGCCGTGGGTCGGTGCAAGTGCGATGCGCGGATCCAGCGATCTCATCCTGTCATTCAGATGGCACAATCAGTAGTTGGTGGCACTTGATATGGTCCCTCCCAGCAGGATTGCAACGTCTGGCAGGGTATCTCTTCTTCACCTACACCCACTCGCCAGGTATACAGTCGTGTCTCCCCTCTACTGGAGGTCCCCAAGCGTCCGGCATCTGTTCACGAGCCCTGTGCACCGCTTCAGTTAACAAACCTACAATACTTTAATAGAGAGTTAGTTAATTCATCAGTGCGTTAGCCAAACTTGGCCTCCAGGGAGTTTCTTTGGGTGCCCGTGATGATCTCAAATGGGCTCAGTCTCACAGTTCTGTTTGCTCCAGCCCGCAAACCGCACAGGACTGCAGGTAGACCATCTACCCACGGTGTTCCTTCAGTTGATATTTCCTTAGTTGGTCTTTCAGACTGTGGGTGATGGGAGCAATGTGACTTCTAACTTACCCCTAGTGAGGCAATTACAGCCTGGCACACCTTCCCAGTGTAGTATGCCCCTAGATCAGTATCCAAGGGGCAGGGCAGTCCGTACCACGGGATAATCTTTGTCATACACTTGGGTATGTGCCAGCCCACATCCCATCATTATACAACCCCACATTCTTTACACATTTGTTCTAACCACTATTAAACATCTATTAAAGCCCTCAACCTGAATTCTCCCCTTTCCCCAGTAGAGGTTTCACAGGGGTCTCAGACTCCTGCTCTCCCTGTGGCGCTCGTCTGGCATCTGCATCTGCATGGTTGTTACCTTGAGTTACTGGAATTCTTTATTTATTGTGTTATTTACACCTTCCTCAAGCTGCTTCTGTCAGCAGCTGTAAAACTACAAATCAGTTCAGAAACAAGCCCAGTATTCTTAACTGGAGTCCCTGCCGTTGTGAGAGAATCCTATTTCTCCATAGCCATTCAGAATTGTGGCCTACATGCAACAAATACATACAGATGCAGCCATTCAAAGTGAGTGGTACAGACACGTACCAGAGGTAATTGGCTGCGGTGTCGCGCATCATGACGCAAGATGACGCGGGGTACCGCGGTACGTGATTGGTTGACCGACAGGGGCACTTGTGGTCCGTTGGTCTGTCGTAGAAAGATTTACAGTACAGTAAACGTCTTTACTGTGCCCGTTGTAGATATTGAATTTTACCACTGAAGGGAAATCTTAGTAGCTGAGCATAAAAAGAACAGGAGCATACTGTAACGCGTGTGAAGACCATAAACGATATTAATTTTGGAACATAAACATACAGTACTGTATATGGCTGGTCTTGGTACTTTAAAGTAAAAAATACACACCAGTATTCCATTTCTCCCTAAACATTTTAAGCATCGAAGTCTTTAACTAAAGAGATACCGGAGTCAACAAGCATACTTTTAGAATTTGATTAATAGGGAATATAATATGGAATCGCGTATCTAAAGAATTTAATAACGGTATGATTATATTCGTGTACTGCGACAGGGCTGTGTAGGGCTGTTTCGCCTCCCTGTTCATGTGACTTCCCCTGTAGCCTACTGGTCTACGTGCCTGACCAACAACTCACAGATTGGGTGTTCAAATCCAGCTGGTGCTGTACTTTCCTTTTAACAAACATTACTTCGAAAAAATAGAATAGCGATATTATGGACAATCAATTGACTTTTATATTTCAAAATATCACAACATGATCAATTTTAAGTCATTTTTGATAACAATGAATAGTCACCTTCTTCCCTTCTGACAACGGTCCCTGCTTCTGCTTCCTGCTTCTATTGTGTGTGTGTGTGCAATAGAATACATTTTTATAGAGAAATGGAGGCTGGACAGTATGCGTTACAATATAAACATTTATATTGATTTAAATCGTGTTCTGATTTAAATCGTAAACGCATGTTTAATTATATGTGTTTTTTAATCATAATCAGGCTAATGCAACATAAATTGATACAGTATCTTTGTCTTCTAAGTATCTTAATAAACTTTCAGCATAAAAGTGGCATCTCAAAGCAATACAGTAGATCGAAAAACAGTTAAAAGGGACCAAAGTAAATACCAGACAAACACAAACGCGTTTTTAATAAAATGCTTTTATTCATTCAGCAGAGAGTGAGAGGGACATCCAGCAGAGAGAGACACAAACACCGGTTTCCATTGACAAAATTGTTTTTTTTTCAATTCTTCTTGTCTAACAGGAATGTTTTGTTTGTGGACAGACTGTTAAACTAGAGGAATCGGAGATTCTCAACCCTCTCAACATTATCGACAGACAATGTACAGTGTGTACTATTCTTGTGTTACGGTACATTAATATAAATCTTTATTGATTTCTTTAGATACGCGATTCCATATTATATTCCCTTTTAATCAAATTCTAAAAGTATGCTTGTTGACTCCGGTATCACATTAGTTAAAGACTTCGATGCTTAAAATGTTTAGGGAGAAATGGAATACTGTTGTGTATTTTTTCTTTAAAGTACCAAGACCAGCCATATACTCTATATTTATGTTCCAAAATTAATATCGTTTATGGCCTTCACACGTGTTACAGTATGCTCCTATTCTTTTTATGCTCAGCTACTAAGATTTCCCTTCAGTGGTAAAATTCAATATCTACAACGGGCACAGTAAAGACGTTTACTGTAAGTCTTTCTACGACAGACCAACGGACCACGAGTGCCCCTGTCGGTCAACCAATCACGTACCGCGGTACCCCGCGTCATCCTGCGTCACGATGCGCGACGCTGTAGCCAATTACCTCCGGTACGTGTCTGTACCGCGCACTTTGAATGGCTGCATCTGTACATCCCTCTTAAATCCCAGAAACACAGAAACTCCGGGGTGTTTCTGTGAGTCAGTACTGGGTTTCTCTGTTCGAGGTTACAAGCAGAAACAATAAAAGCGCTGAAAGCAGGAAGTTATTTCTGCTCGTAGGCATAAACGTGTAAAAATACATTTTCTGATTCCTAAAACCTCATAAAATCCATGTAAGTCTCCCTTTTGTTCCCAATGCATATAACTGAATATAAACCAGTCAAGTTCAGGTACTTTTCTGATGTACAGTATATGAATACACTAGTTCTGGTGCAGCTGTTACAACAAAGATACTTACGAACTTTTTTTTCATACGAGCTCTTGCCGTTTTTAAATTGAATATTTTTTTCATTTCGGTAAATCACACCAAACACCAGCAACACTCATCGTAAGCATCTGACCAATCATATTCCTGAATGTTAAACCCATTAAGTACTTATTTTTAACTTGTTTTAATTATTTTTTAAAAACAATTACACTCCTGTTTTAAGTATTCTTGCCATTTTTAGCATATTGTAAGTGGATTTTTTGCAAACATTTTATTTTTTAAATCATATGAAACACAATCAACCCATTGTAACTTCACATTGATAATTCCTGAGCTTTATAACTGTGTATTATTTCTTTTTACCTTGTTTTAATATTTCTTTTATTATCTTTGCATTTTACAGAGCTTTTTAATATATTGTGAGCATTTTAGTGTCATTTTAAAATAGGACTATCAATGCTCCTGACTTTTAAACCTGTATTTATTCTGACATTATTCTCTCCACCTGCAGATGAGGGAGGTATTTGATTTTAAATTTGTTGATTTGGGGGGGAAATATACATTCATTTCCTTGTATGTATCACCAGTGGGAAGCTTGGCATTTTTGGATGAATTGCAATCTTTACTGCAAGGCCTTCAGACTGTTATAGAAATGACTGTAGATTTAAATGACACATTTGATAAATCAGACAGGAACAGCATAACATCTAAAATGGCAGAACCCTCTAAAGTACTGAAAAATTTCTGGCACATTCATAATAAATACAATTTATTTAATTTAAAGCATAAAATTTGCTTTAAAAAGAAAACCACAATTTGTACGATATCATATTTCAATATTGACGTTCAGATGAAGAATTTGAGGATTTGAATATCAATGGAGAGTACATTGATTTTGGGACAATGTTTGCATCTGAATAATCCTTCCTCCTGGAAAGAAGGAAAAAAAAAGTTTTGAGTCTCAGTCTTCAGGATCCCCCCCAAAAAACGTGCAAATTTGTTTCCGATGTATTTTGGATAAAGATATAACTCTCATAGAAGATACATTTTATCAGTTGAATGCAGTCGATACTTTCAACTTTTTATATGATGATAGGACCTACATTTAGGGCTCAGTACTGATAACACTGCTGCTATTGATGGAGTAGAAATAACTGATGTACTGGCAGTTTTTTTTTTCTGAGGCAAGAAGTCCTAGAACACCTCCTAAAAATGTTAAGATTCAGAGCAAGAAATATTTTTCCACCTCACCTAATGCTATTGCATTAACGAGGCTGAAGTTGGCTTCTTATTCGCCAGCTGCTGCTTTGCGTTTTTCGTTCCATCTTAAATGCTGCTGCTGTGATGTTATGTCGTCTTTCGCCTGTAGATGGCTCTCTACAGTCATTTTTAAAAATACTTATCCGGATGTATTACTGGACATTTCCTCGGTAAAGGGGAATATGTAAGTAGAGACTGTCCAAATTGCATTTTTGTATGAAACACATTTCAGAAACACAACTCACAATAAAACAAACTGGCATGTTATACCACGAGTAAATAAGACAAAGGCAAAACGTAAATTCACTTTCTGCATTTTTTCCACGACCTTGCCTTCTGATCATAAAAAGTCTCAAACTCTTGCATTTTACAAGAAATTTTAATATAGTAGTTTTAAATGGAACATTTAGAACATGGCATATGAGACTATATGGTTAACTGAGGATGAGCAGAGGGTGATCGAACCTACCTCCTGGTTATAAAAATGTCTAAAAATTCTGACACAGATGTGTGAGAGACAATGGAAAAGACTATCAAAATCCTGAACTTCAGGACATTGTACTGTACCGTTTTTTAAATACGACCCTCTGAGCATGGCATGTGAGAAAATGGCATGTGAGAATGCATTGGGAAAAAGTGAATGCAATTTCTGCTGAATTGCTATGGCCCACCCTCCTGATTACAAACTCGTCTCACAATTCTGACACTGAGGTGTGAGACACAATGTAACAGACACTATTAAATTGTGAAGTACAAGAGATTATACTGTTACATTTTTTTTATATTGACCCTCTGGCATGTGAGGACTTGTAGTCAACAAAATAGCACACATTCTGCCAATTTGCTTTGTCCCTCCTTCCTCGTTACCAAAACATCTTAGTATACCGACACTAAGGTGAATGTCTCTAAATCCTGAATTAAGTTGTCAAAGTATATCGGAGTCAATCGATACTGATCAGGTTCTGCTGATGCTGAGCCCGCAGCCTTCACCATAAGGTCCAATTCCCCAAGCCTGCTGACCTTATATGTCCATCCCTTCTCGTCAAAATTCGTATTTTCACAGGGTACCTTTCAGAAATTGCAGTATAGAATGAAAAAAACTCCAATAGATATCGGCCACTGTTGGTGATTTTCCTTTAAGATAGATAGATAATACTTTATTAATCCCGTAGGGAAATTGACAAATGATTCTCCAGAAATTTTACCGAGTGTATCACTTTCACTGAGACTGAGAAGTGTTAAGCTGTACGTGAGTCTTTGTGGTTTGGTTGTTAACCAAAAGGGTGGTGGTTTGAGACCTCCCAGGGACGCTATGAGCCTTTTAATGAACACACCCTCTTCACTTCATTTCTCCATGGCCGGTCTTGTACCGCAATCAAATACAGAGCCCGTAGGGGGCAGTAGGCCCGCATATATAGCTCACTGTGTATATAATGAAGAAGCGGAGGTTAGTTTCTCATCTGCATGTTGCAGAGCCTTACACAACTCGTACCAACAGTTGGGGTTTGATCCCTGCACGGGCTATTAGTTGAAAGACCATTGTAAATGACGTGTAACAGATTTATCCAGCTGGCTTTTATGTTTCATACTAAATTGCTATCTTGAAACCAAAATAATTAGAAATATGGAACACAACTGTTGTTCCCCATGAAGGAAAGCTGTTTTACACTGACGTCACTCCTTTTTATTTAATCCAGATTTTAAAAACAACTCCGCCCTATCAAAGGAAAATGTTACACAAAAGTTGGAAAGCACACTCTGAATCCATCTGTGTATTTGATTTACGCAAACCGTTCAAGGCTGCCTATGTTAATCGTAAGTGTATAGATGAAACATTTAATATATTGATCAGTTTAAATCAAAATGCTTTACTACTACAAGAGAGAAGTATAGTATGGAGGATGCGACAAATGTGTGATTTCTTGGAAGAAAACTACTTTTCTTTGCGTTCGAAATTAAGTGAAACAGTTGACACACAAACCCTTTGTCTTTTTTAAAGAGATTATATCTTTAAACAGACAAATGTATAAAATGTGTTTTTTTTTACCTAGAGATTTTGGACAGGGGCGATGTATTACTAGTAGAGGCTGCTGACTAATTAACACTGTACTGTCTGGAGATCAGCTCCATTTGCAATAAAAAAAACGTGCGTAACAAAGCTGGAGAGCAGCTGAACTTGTGCTCAGTAGTCAGTATGGTGCTGAGGGTTCAATACTGGCGTTGTTGTAGTAGCACGAGCTGCACAGGCTCTGAATCAGACCATTTCAATTAGTCTGATCAGTGCAGGACAAGTCAATGTAGAATTATTGCTTTGTCTGTCTCTTGTTTGTATATAAATGAATGTCTCTGACAACTTAATGTTAGTTTTTAATTTAGTTTTAGTTTTACGATGTAAGTCATGCGTTGATATATGACATGTCTCATTCCTGATTCAGCTCATGCTCCATAGGAGAGAAGAGATTCCTCCTGTTTCTTGTACTTATCCCTATCAGAACAGAAGCCCATGTCACCCAGCTCTGATTCAAGATCGAGTTGCATCTTCAACATTTTCTTTTTGTTTCTGATCATAATTTTCTTTAGTTATGATCAATATTGAACTTTTTCTAAATAAAACAAAACTAATCAAACATGCAGGCAGATTTTTGAAAAGTATTAGGAGTTGACAGGGCCCTCCTTTGGAATAGTCGTCAGAAAATGTGAGAAAAGGAAAGTTACGTAAACTCTCACACACAGCATTAAAGACTGGAATCTGATCATAAAAAAACTAGCTGTCTCCCCGTTGGTAATCAAACCCCGGTTTCCCGCGTGACAGGCAGGGACACAAACAACTTTACTTACTAGGAGCACTTGCTAGCTATTAGTACGCTGGGCAAACGTTCCGAGGTCAAATTCTTCCAGCACGGGGGTACCTTTAAAGCGGAGACGACGGCACCGAAATTTTTTGGCGCGCCTTCTCTTTAAAGGCCCTGGCCAAATATGAAGACAGTACGTACAGTTATAATTCAAACGGAATTAAAAACTACACATCCCAGTTACCATGGTGGTGCTTGTGATCATTGCGTTTAACCAACGAAACAGGGCGAAAAATCAGTCACATGACTTTGGGGCAGAGTTTCGAAAGCTTAACCTATCAGCAACAAAGCGAAATTTACACGATAGGCTACCTCAAACTGTCAGTTACACGACTGTGTATGTCGCTTAAGCCACTCCTATTTGGCATTTTAGTTATGGAGGCGAGAAGATGCCCCCCCCCCCCTCTCTGGGTGTCTGATTTGCCGCCATCTTTAACCGCTTCGTGTCCGAATGGTAGTAGCTACGCGTACGAAATAAAGTTCATCCCAGCTACAAAACATATATATTTTTGTGGTAAGAGGGAGCAAAACATCAGTATTTACTGCTATTAATTAGTGTACGATTTATAGTTGAAATCTGAGCCTAAATATAAAGTTAAAATCTCGACAAAGCAATGTAGGAAATACAGAGAAAAGAAATCCTTTCTGACATCTAAAATCAGTTTCGATCAAGGTCTCTAAAACGAACAAGAAAAAGAGGATTTTCGGAGGGCATACGCTGTATTTATATAGGATAAGTGATTTATGAGCAATCTAATTTCTTGTTCGTTTAAAACAGTGAAATGTCAGCTGCAAAAGATCACACCAGAAACAGCACTCTCTCTGCCTGTCATAGACGTTCAGGAAAGGCTGAATGAAGTCATGTCAGGTACAATAATTCGGTGATCAATAATAACAGTTATAGGACAAGAAACAAAAGATAGTAAAAACTTAAGATTTTTAAGGCTAAAACTCAAATTCATTCTACAAATTAAGGCAAATGAAAATTCAGAACGTGAAAGTGCTAGAGGTGTAAAACAATACAAAAATGCACATGAGCAAAACATTTTAGAAATGGAGCAAACAGAAAAAAAGCCATGCCTATAGTGCAGAAGAGGGATGCAGGAACACTTGCTTAGATATACAAAAAAATCACAAAAAGGTGTGTTACAAAAGAACATGCAAACATGCTCATCATGTACATGAACATGTACATCAATTTCCCTTCGCGATCAATAAAGTCTTATCTATAAACATGAAACAGAGTGAGGAATCAGAAAATTAGCATGCATAAAAAACAGCAATTCTGTCAATGAGCCCTAAATGAATTAATAGCAACCATGGTTTCATGGAGGGCTTCTCAGATAGTTGGGCATTCAGGTAGATTGCCAGGTGAAATGATTTGTAAACATACTTTGTTAAAGCAAGTCAGTTTTTTCCGCAACACATAAAATACATTTTTCCAAGAAAGTTTAGCCTTTGTCACTAATGAAACCACTAAATAAAGACATAAATATAGAAATCATAAGATTTTTTTTTATTCAATGTTGGTAGCAGGATGAACTGTGCTAAGTGTATATTTTGTCGCAGATTTGCTGCAAGATGTTAACAGTGAAAAAAGGTATTTAGAAATGAGTTATTTCAAGAAGAAAATTTTCAGAATAATTGCAAATCTAGCAGGATAGAGAAAGCACAGAAAACAGGCAGTTAGATTGATCAGATTAGTATGAAAAGTCATTTAGCAAAGGGAATGAGAAGAGTGACAAACTAGTATACTTTAGATCTTTTTTTTCTGAACCAGGGAAAATCTGATCATGTTTCTCTAATTTCTGAACCAGGGAAAATCTGATCATGTTTCTCTATAACAATAATAAAAAAACTTTATTTTATATATCACCTTTAAAAGTGGCATCTCAAAGCAATACAGTAGATATAAAAACAGATAAAAGGACCACAGATTACAAAGTAAATACATATAAGAAAGACAAGCAGTTAGAGGTGCTACCAAAATTAGAAAATGAAGCAGATACAGACACTAAGTCTTCTGAAAAGAAAGGTTCTGAGGTTAGATTTAAATGCACTCAGGGTACGTGACTGATATCACTGGGAATACAAATTGAGAGCTCTGGGGTGCAGCTAGAGAAGACCCTGTCACCCACAGAATGTAGATGTTCTTGAGGACAGCTAGAAGACCAGAGTCAGACGGACAAAGGTGGGGAGTAGACAGATAATAAGCCATATACTGTAGGTACTGAATGAGGATGAGGATTTTGAAGTTGACTCGAAACCTGATAGATAACCAATGCAAGGACTTGAAAACGGGTGTAATGCATCCCTGATAGGATTCTCGCTGTCATATTCTGAACATATTGAAGATTGCTCAGTGTGGATTTAATTTCCCCAGTGAACAGGATGTGCATTTATTAATTCTAGAAAAAAAAAGCCTTTCTTGATTTCTCTAGTTCTTAGTTTCTCTAGTTCCCTTTAAAATAAACTATTATTCCACAATGCAGAGTATTACATGGCCAGTATTTACACATGATATTTGTGATTTCAAGAAATTAACACAAGCAGCTTTTGGGGATTTAAGTGTTGGCTGAGTTATTGCAGGATAAAAGACTAGAGATGTTGATAAGAAGAAGATAATTTTGGGATAGCTGAGGAATACACAGATAACAAGAACACTTCCTAATGGGGTAAGGCATACTTTTGATGAAGATGATGAAGTTAAAAGACTGTATGTTTACATAGATACTGAAATGAGGATTGTATTTTAGATTTTGTGTAGTTGCTAGCGTTGAACTGTGTGTTGGATGCACATGAATTGAAGGAATGGGAATTGAGCTGATGTGGATCCACAGAGCCAGCATATTAAGATGTTTATAATTAAGGCAATTTGTTTAAATAACTAGGTATGGATACTGATGTGCAAGAGAGGTGGAAAGGCTGTTTCCTTAAGCCAGCACTATAAAATATTTTATTCTCAGTGAGATGCTGCCATTTCATAGTGGGTTTCTAACACTGTGTATAGTTCCATCCACACAGTGCCTTTACTTCCATCCATTTCTAATCTCTCTATCCAGTACAGAGGATTTGGAGCCTATCCCAGTAAGCGACGGACACAAGGCAGAATACACCCTGGACATAGCGCCAGTCCATCACAGGACAGACAGACACAAACACACACACACACCAGGGCCAGTTTTCCCATAAACCAATTAACTTACCAGTATGTTTTGGAGTGCGAGAGGGAGTCATATCACACATATGGAGAAAAACCATCTAACCTAGAGAGAACATGCAAACCCCACACACACAGGATGGCAGGAATTGAACCTAGGACCCCAGTGCTCCAAGATAGCAATGCTAACCACTTTGCCACCATTATAAATGGATGGATATCTTAGTTATCTTTCTAGTTCACAGGTTTGCATGCATAATTTAATTTTGAAAGCCACTGAGACATCAGGTACTACTGTTGTATTTACGAAAAAGAAACAAAAAAAAGCATACTAACAACTGTGCCATCCTACTCTTTAGTTAATACAATTTATTATTTATAAACAGTTAACATTGTTAGTAAAATATTTTGAATTATATTTAACCCTATTTTTTCTTTAGTTTTGTATTTAACTTAATATATGATAGTCAGATTTAATGTATATTTGAACAATGAAAATATATTTTTACAAGATGCGGGGGGAAACTGCAACAACTTATTACAGTGCTAAATTTAATATTATTGCTAATAGTTTATGCTAACACCTAACTTTCTTAATTAGATTTATTTAAAACAGTGAACTAAGTGTAACATACCATTCAGAAATACAATCGAGAATAGTTTTGTGGTGTTTGTATGGATGAAACGTTTCTAAAATGTATAACGTAACAAAATTAAAGACGATTAAAATCTGTAATCTTTCCACTTGTAATGTCATTAGACAGAACAAGAAGTTTCTGCTTTGTCTAAGGATGGTATCAAAAAGTAGTCTAAGTGGTGAGAAAGCTGTGCTTAATGATAATTAAGTGACTTAAAAGTAAAAAGAGATGGTTCATATTGCTTGATTAATTTTAAAAACTAAGTTATAAATGCAGACGCGATCGCTGCCATAAGCGCTCCAGGCAGTAGAACGTTCGTTCTGTACTGCTGAGCTCCGCGCCTCCTCCCTCTCTCGGTGCCGCGCCCCTCTCTGACGGAGCGCAGTGGGCGGTACGCTATTTTCAGAGCCTCTGATTGGGAAAAAAAGACCTGCTGATCAGTTTCACACACCAGGAAGAGAAAAGAATGGGATTTTTTCTCTTCGAAACGTGTGTTGTCTTTATGAAATTCGTGTATTTTAAACGTTTAATTAAGAAGTAAAAACCTTACAGCGTACACAAAGATTCTGAGCTGATCACAAGGAAGAAAAATCACCCATTTTCCGCACATAAAAAGTGGTTTTTAACTCTCGAAACCTGTTTTTATATGTTTTAAAGTCGTGCAATGTCTAAGTTAAGCAGGAACACATCATTATATCTCATTTTTTATTTATTTTAAAAAAAAATTAAAAATCGTTTGCCCAGCCTACTATTAGGAGGCATTTACTCTTAAATATGTTACTGTTTTGGATTTCGACTTTAATTTTCCTGATACCAGTTTTTTACAAAAGTAAAGGCACACGGCACATGTGTGGCACATCACGTCCGAGTTTAGTGACAACTACTTCAGAGATTGTAAGATGGGTAGTTTCAGATCACTTTTTTTTAAAGGTTCAAGCAAACCCGAATACCTTTGCAAGAGACATTTCAGAATCCCAGTCAAATCCAGTACGATTGCTGGATCCCTCGAATTCGACTGAACTATAGCACAGATCTGCAGTCCACCATTAGAATACTGTGGGTGTGTTGTATAAGCCATTCCGCCCAAAATAGTTCTAAAACAGGAGATGCATCCTCGTTTAGGAAGGTGGTATAAAGTGAAATGGTCTGGGAAGAGTCCTACGTTTGAACAGTTCAAAATAGACGTAAAGGGGTATTTACGGACTCTTTCGAAATGTAAGAACAAGCTGTGCGGACCTTATCTTTATTTACCTTGTGTAATCGTTTTTCATAAAATGTAATTGTATTATAGCATGTGCCCCTGACGATTTTCTTGATACCATATATCTGCTCTTATTTGTGTTGTATGTAGTTTTGTTGTTCAAATAAAACGGAAAAGACACAACTTTCCGGATGCGGCTGCTGTAAAAATAAAATGACATCAAGGGTGCTGTACGCAGAGGTCTGGAACCTGCTCCACAGAAGATCTTTATCCAGAGGTGTTAAAGAAGTCGAGATCTCGCCATGAGAGGGGAAGCATCTCAGAAAAAGCAGGTGCAGTCGGTTCCACGGTCATAACGCCACTAAGTCAGGCGACAAGAGCAAAACCCACCCGGCTTCCTCCGGGCAAGTAATAAGACAAAGAGACAGTGCACAGCGGGTAGCATGGCCGAGCGGTCTAAGGCACTGGATTAAGGCTCCAGTCTCTTTGGGGGCGTGGGTTCGAATCCCACCACTGCCAGGTGCTTCTGTCGAGACCCCCCTTTCAGCTGGCTTCAGACGAAAGGGAGGGAACTACTTTTTGGCAGTCTCTCAATAAACTAAGCAAAGTGTTTAAAGATACTTTCTCAGCTTGACATCAAGGCACAAAACAAAAACCTTCTTGCGTCCTCTCAACCCAAAAGCGCTTTGCCACTTTTTGCGTTATGGAGGGAACGACGTCTGCCCAGATCACTTTTGTGTCAATGCAAATCGTAGTGTGCCCTCCGTTTTAATGTTGGCTGTGCTGGCGTGCTGCTTCTGTCTGTGAAACTTGAATGTTCTGCTTCTTCACACCGAATCGTCGGCGGGGGTTGAGCTTGTTAAATCTTTGCGCATAGCGCTCCTTTGGAAGTACTTTGTCCAAGTTCAAAAGCGATCGTGGTATTTACTTCATGCGTTCAAAAAGCATGCTTCGCACGACAGATTTAAATGGGGAATGGAGCCTGCTTCTTGCTGTTTTCCCTGTGGTTGCAGTTACAAAGTTGATAGTGCTTTCACATTCTGTTAACAGTATTCACTGGCTGAGCTTTATCAGTTGGTTCGTAAAGGAATCTCTGCTTCGGTTCCAGAAAAGTCATCTGTAGTGTGTTTTTTTCCGTGCCCATGGCAGTCTTTTAAAGCTGGTAGTAATGGCGGCGAAGGTAATTTTTTATCCTCTTTAAAAGAATAAGGAAGGGCTGGGGCAAGCTCCATTTACCACTTTTTCAGCTAACCCCTGAACTCGTGAGCTGATTACACTGCAGAGCCACAGGCGCCTCACTTTTCTCCATTCTCTGGGTTAGGGTGAAAAAAAACTTTGCTGGTATTAGCTGGCCTGCTGGGAGTACCTCTTCTTCAATAATAAGCAAGATTTGTGTTTCATCTTTCGCAAGCTGTATAGATTTCTTTCAAAACAAGTTGTTCCAGAAAGGAAACGAACACTTGCATTCACCTGAATTAAAAGGCATGGGATTTGCCCATAAGGATAAATTCTGTACAGTAAGACAGGAAGAAAGGCACCGCTGGGAATCAGACCCAGGATCTCCTATTTACTAGACAGGCGCTTTAGCCAACTAAGCCACTGTGCCGGCAAAGTGCTGTCCTTTGACAGCCACTTGGACACGTCTCAACTGCTCTGAGACATCTGCGTTTGGTGTGCACCGAGCCTGCTCGCCTTGCAAGTTGCCTCATTTACATGCGATAGCTCCACCACTAAGAGAAAGGATGAGAAATGGCTTTTATCTGGCACTTTTCATGTCAGAGGATCTCAATCTGCTTTCCGTGTACAAGAGGATGTCCAACTCATGTAGCTAAAGACGTAGACGACAGTGCTCCACTGAAATCTTGATCTCACAACCCTCGGCACACCGCTGTGTTCTGCTTTAGACAAAGGGGGGAAAAGACTTCTTTCATCACACGTTTTGCACTGTTTACAGTGTTTGCAGTGCTCTTTCTTAAATGAAAACCAGGAATCGGCACCATATGAGGTGAGACTAGATAATATTGGAACAAGTAGCCTCGCCATTCCATGCGTGACGTGAGCAAAGTGTAATTCCTGTCTTTATAGTGTGCTTGTTAGAGACATAGCTGGCACCCAGAGCGCTTTAAATCCGGGAGTCAGCAGCCCAAGACAAGAGACCTTCCTTTGTCTATGTTTTTTGCGTGAAGGGGGAAACCATGCATGTGCTGCAAACGATCTTAGTATCGAAGTGCCGTCCCACATAACCGATCCGAACAATCTGCTTTACAGAGGAGCACTGCCGGAGCTTATCGTTGGCAAACTGAAGCCCAGGCTGACCTCTTCTGTGACTCTTGAACACTGAGTCTCAAGGTTATGAATTCAAGCTCCACGCTGGCGGGAAATTCCATAGGTAATGATCACATTTTCTTGCATGCTAATCAAAAGAAATATTAAGAAACTTTTCCCGATACCAGTTTTTTACAAAAGTAAAGGCACACAGCACATGTGTGCCACATCACGTCCGAATTTAGTGACAACTACCTCAGAGATTGTCAGCTGGGTAGTTTCAGGTCAGATCACTTTTTTTATCAAAGGTTCAAGCAAACCCGAATACTTTTGCAAGAGACATTTCAGAATCCCAGTCAAATCCAGTACGATTGCTGGATCCTTTGAATTCGACTGAACTATAGCACAGATCTGCAGTCCACCATTAGAATACTGTGGGTGTGCTGTATAAGCCATACCGCCCAAAATAGTTCTAAAACAGGAGAAGCATCCTCGTTTAGGAATGTGGTATAAAGTGAAATGGTCTGGGAAGAGTCCTACGTTTGAACAGTTCAAAATAGACGTAAAGGGGTATTTACGGACTCTTTCGAAATGTAAGAACAAGCTGTGCGGACCTTATCTTTATTTACCTTGTGTAATCGTTTTTCATAAAGTGTAATTGTATTATAACATGTGCCCCTGACAATTTTCTTGATATGTTATATGTGCTCTTGTTTGTATTGTATATAGTTTTGTTGTTCAAATAAAACGTAAAAGACACAACTTTCCGGATGCGGCTGCTGTAAAAATAAAATGACATCAAGGGTGCTGTACGCAGAGGTCTGAAACCTGCTCCACAGAAGACCTTTATCCAGAGGTGTTAAAGAAGTCGAGAACTCGCCATGAGAGCGGAAGCATCTCAGAAAAAGCAGGTGCAGTCGGTTCCACGGACATAACGCCACTAAGCCGGGTGACAAGCAAAACCCACCCGGCTTCCTTCGGGCAAGTAATGAGACAAAGAGACAGCACACAGCGGGTAGCGTGGCCGAGCGGTCTAAGGTGCTGGATTAAGGCTCCAGTCTCTTTGGGGGCGTGGGTTCGAATCCCACCGCTGCCAGGTGCTTCTGTTGAGACCTCCTTTCAGCTGGCTTCAGATGAAAGGGAGGGAACTACTTTTTGGCAGTCTCTCGAGAAACTAAGCAAAGTGTTTAAAGATACTTTCTCAGCTTGACATCAAGGCACAAAACAAAAACCTTCTTGCGTCCTCTCAACCCAAAAGCGCTTTGCCACTTTTTGCGTTATGCACGGAACGACGTCTGCCCAGATCACTTTTGTGTCAATGCAAATCGTAGTGTGCCCTCCGTTTTAATGTCGGCTGTGCTGGCGTGCTGCTTCTGTCTGTGAAACTTGAATGTTCTGCTTCTTCACACCGAATCGTCGGCGGGGGTTGAGCTTGTTAAATCTTTGTGCATAGCGCTCTTTTGGAAGTACTTTGTCCAAGTTCAAAAGCGATCGTGGGATTTACTTCATGCGTGCAAAAAGCATGCCTCGCACGACAGATTTAAATGGGGAATGGAGCCTGCTTCTTGCTGTTTTTCCTGTGGTTGCAGTTACAAAGTTGATCGTGCTTTCACATTCTGTTAACAGTATTCACTGGCTGAGCTTTATCAGTTGGTTCGTAAAGGAATCTCTGCTTCGGTTCCAGAAAAGTCATCTGTAGTCTATTTTTTTCCGTGCCCATGCCAGTCTTTTAAAGCTGGTACAGATGCAGCCATTCAAAGTGCGCGGTACAGACAACGCGGTACAGATACCGCAGGTATGATGACACGGGGTACCGCGGTGCGTGATTGGTTGACCGACAGGCACTCTTGGTCCGTTGGTCTGTCGTAGAAAGACTTACTGTAAACGTCTTTAGTGTGCCCGTTGTAGATATTGAATTTTACCACTGAAGGGAAATCTTAGTAGCTGAGCATAAAAAGAATAGGAGCATACTGTAACGCGTGTGAAGGCCATAAACGATATTAATTTTGGAACGTAAACATACAGTATATAGCTGGTCTTGGTACTTTAAAGAAAAAAATACACACCGGTATTCCATTTCTCCCTAAACATTGTAAGCTTCGAAGTCTTTAACTAACGTGATACCGGAGTCAACAAGCATACTTTAAGAATTTGATTAAAAGGGAATATAATATGGAATCGCGTATCTAAAGAATTTAATAACGGTATGATTATATCCGTGCACTGCGGCAGGGCTGTGTAGGGCTGTTTCGCCTGCCTGGTCACGTGAGCTGTCTTGTAGCCTACTGGTCTAGGTGCGTGACTACCAACTGGCAGGTTGTGTGTTTGAATCCAGCTGGTGCTGGACTTTTCATTTTTATTTATTTATTTTTTAATCGCGTAACATAAACATATTACCGTATGCAAACTGTACTGTATACAGTATGTATATGTATATTTAATGTCTTAACTGTGCCCGTTTAATTGAATTAAAAAAAATATTTAACACGAACATTAAGCTGTTTACATCTTCCGCCTGAGAACAGTCACCCGTTGCTACCCAACGCAGAATGGTGATTGGCTGACACTATCTGACACCCCTCTGATTGGAGAAAAAAGACGTGCTGGTCTGCTATACACACTGTGCCAGGAAGAGGATTTCTTTCTATTCAAAACGTGTATTTTAAAAGTTTAAGAAGTAAAAACCTTACAGCGTACACAGATTTCTAAACTGATCAGGATCGTTATCTTTGTCTTATGCATAATAATGTTCACCGCTCTGTCCAGCAAATTAATAATAAACTTTATTTTATATAGCGTTTTAAACGAATAAGTAATTAGATTGCTCATAAACCTAATCACTTGCTTTTTCTTTTTATTTAGGCTCAGATTTCAACTATAGATCGTATTATTAATAACCATAATAACAACCAACCAACAAAAACAACCATATAAACATAATGGTGGTGCTGGACCTTCCAGTTTTATTTATTTATTTTTTAATCGCGTAACATAAACATATTACTGTATGCAAACTGTACTGTATACAATATGTATATGTATATTTAATGTCTTAACTGTGCCCGTTTAAGTATTGAATATTCATATCTAATTTTACCACTGAATGGAAATCTTAACATTAACATACGTTATATGGCTGGTCTCGGTACTTTAAAGAAAAAAATACACACCGGTATTCCATTTCTCCCTAAACATTGTAAGCTTCGAGTCAACAAGCATACTTTTAGAATTTGATTAAAAGGGAATATAATATGGAATCGCGTATCTCAAGAATTTAAAGACCAGACAATCGCAAACTCGTTTTCAATAAAATTATTTTATTCATTCAGCAGTTTGTGAGAGGGACATCCAGCAGGGAGAGACACACACATCGGTTTTCATTGACAAAATTGTTTTTTTTTCAATTCCTCTTGTCTAACAGGAATGTTTTGTTTTTGGACAGACTGTTAGACAAGAGGAAAAGACCGCCTCCTCCTACGAAGCATTTCGTTGATCCGATCACGAATTCTTTTCCAGTCATACGCAGCAAGGGTTGAGAATCTCCGATTCACCATCGTACTAATGGTTTCCCAGAGATTGCAAGGCAAGGCACTTTTGCCTCTGGACCCATCGAAATTTACAGACGTGGTCCACCCCCAGTAAATTTCAAAAGTCACAAGATTTCGAAACACGAGGGCGGCGTAGCGGTCGGCTCTTGCTTTCCCGTCTATGCCGATGCACTGCAAGTACAACCCCCCCTCCATCTCCTGGGTGATGGGTAGCAGTTGGACATCTGGGAGAATTATTCGTCCCACTGGCATCTGTGAATTCCGCTGTGCTTCCTGGGGGGAGATAGCCGGCGGGGACAGCATCAACAGATTCCTGCGCGGTGGTGAACTGAGAGGCCGGGATGGAGTGTCCTGAGGCGGTGTGTGCTCTGCGGGGGGCAGAGCTTCCGCCAGGCATTGCAACCTGCGCGGCGGGGAGAGGCACTTTTCGGGAGACAGCTGCTCAACTGTTTGACTGCTGGAACTCTAGCCTCCCAATCCTCCCCAGTAATGCATCTTAATGCTCCCGCTGCTGCCGAAATGTCTCCATACAGGTGCTGCTTCTACAGGTTGGCACCCTGGCCAGTGGCCGAGAGCAGAGACCCACGGCTTGTGGCAAAATAACATAATTCATGTAAGAAATAAAGTCACACAGTAGTATACATCAGTCGCGGAACAGAAGTCAAAATAAACTTTTCTTTTTTTCCGTCTTACCGCTTTCTTTTTTACTGTCCTGGTGGTAGATCGTTTCGCCCGTGCGGTGTTTTCTTGAAGAACAGGCTACGAAGAAATAATTATAATTGAATTTAAAATTCAAAACGGCAATAATACCTTGTAATATGCGCTGTAATCGCGTATTTCAGATGAAGTCTGCTGTATTTGCTTACCCTTCGCTCTTTGGAAGCTGGGGCGGCAGAAGCACCCCGTCTCTTCCCGTAAAACGCCTTGGTCTCCATACTGTACTATGGTCGCTGTAGTGCAGGTTCGCAGTTTTTTTTTTTGTGATGGGAGCTCACCCAATCCCTTGGTGTCTTTTATGTGTCACACATACTGTATTTCAGCGCCATATATTTTATGGATATTATGGAATATAATGGATGGATATCTTAGTTATCTTTCTAGTTCACAGGTTTGCATGCATAATTTAATTTTGAAAGCCACTGAGACATCAGGTACTACTGTTGCATTTATGAAAAAGAAACAAAACAAAAAACATACTAACAACAGTGCCATCCTACTCCTTAGTTAATACATTTTATTATTCATAAACAGTTAACATTGTTAGCAAAATATTTTGAATTATATTTAACCCTATTTTTTCTTTAGTTTTGTATTTAACTTATTTTATGATAGTCAGACTTAATGTATATTTGAACAATGAAAATATATTTTTACAAGATTTTACATTAAGCACTTAAAATTAATATGGTTAATAATAGTAAATTGTAACATGCTGTAACAAGATCAGTTAAACTGCGAAGAAAATGCTTTCAGAGAAAATGTTTCAGGTGTGAAGAACATAGATCAATGCAATTTCAACCAAACCTGTTCCCACACACCCCGCCCCCACTACCATTATATACACAAACATTTTAGCGTTTCATTCTGAGCAGAAGACCCTCACACCTGAAGAGTGCTGGCTGTGACGAATTAAACCGGTTTTACAGGTTTCAATCACAGACCATGTGACATGGGACTCAGTAAACTACAGTAACACCGTATTTGATAACGCTTTAAAAACGCTATAAAATAATGTGACTTGGCACAGAACAAGTCACATCAAGTCAATTTAAACACAAGCTGTCTTTAGCCCTCTAAGCTGGTTCATACAGAAATGTAGAGATCCAGGCTCAGAACACACAGCTTCATTAGTGAATACATATACAGGACAACTAGAGAAGACGTTTTACAGAGGATGGATTTTTAGAAACATCCCATCAGACATCCCATCATATTCACAACGTGAAATCTAGAAAATAATATTACGTAACCAAAATCCGCAATTTGGAAACAGAACCTGTGTAATTGTTGATAGATGATGTACTCATGATGTAACATTTTTTCAAGACGAACTACAACATTTAAAAAATGACTTGTATGTACTTGATATCTCTAATCAATCCACGGGTCCCAGCACAAAACGAAAGTAAAACGCATACCGTTTCGCGCTTCTTATTAGTTGCTCAAAAGTAATTTGACCGTATGAAATGCATAATATAAACCTAGAAACATATACGTGAGCAGTACTTAAGCACTGTAGTATCGGTGTTAAGACATACCTCTCAAATACTGTAAATCAAGTTAAAAATATCTCAAGACCGATTCTGGTTGTAATGAAACCATGCAAGGGAGTTTTTATGTCCGTTGCAGTTCTTTTGCAACATGAATATAATTATATCATTATTAATTTCTTGAGATACGCGATTCCATATTATATTCCCTTTTAATCAAATTCTAAAAGTATGCTTGTTGACTCCGGTATCACGTTAGTTAAAGACTTCGAAGCTTACAATGTTTAGGGAGAAATGGAATACCGGTGTGTATTGTTTTCTTTAAAGTACCGAGACCAGCCATATACCGTATGTTTATGTTAAGATTTCCCTTCAGTGGTAAAATTAGATATGAATATTCAATACTTAAACGGGCACAGTTAAGACATTAAATATACATATACATATTGTATACAGTACAGTTTGCATACGGTAATATGTTTATGTTACGCGATTAAAAAATAAATAAATAAAACTGGAAGGTCCAGCACCACCATTATGTTTATATGGTTGTTTTTGTTGGTTGGTTGTTATTATGGTTATTAATAATACGATCTATAGTTGAAATCTGAGCCTAAATAAAAAGAAAAAGCAAGTGATTAGGTTTATGAGCAATCTAATTACTTATTCGTTTAAAACGCTATATAAAATAAAGTTTATTATTAATTTGCTGGACAGAGCGGTGAACATTATTATGCATAAGACAAAGATAACGATCCTGATCAGTTTAGAAATCTGTGTACGCTGTAAGGTTTTTACTTCTTAAACTTTTAAAATACACGTTTTGAATAGAAAGAAATCCTCTTCCTGGCACAGTGTGTTTTGCAGACCAGCACGTCTTTTTTCTCCAATCAGAGGGGTGTCAGATAGTGTCAGCCAATCACCATTCTGCGTTGGGTAGCAACGGGTGACTGTTCTCAGGCGGAAGATGTAAACAGCTTAATGTTCGTGTTAAATAATTTTTTTTAATTCAATTAAATGGGCACAGTTAAGACATTAAATATACATATACATACTGTATACAGTACAGTTTGCATACGGTAATATGTTTATGTTACACTATTAAAAAATAAATAAATAAAAATGAAAAGTCCAGCACCAGCTGGAATCAAACACACAAGCTGCTAGTTGGTAGTCACACACCTAGACCAGTAGGCTACAAGACAGCTCACGTGATCAGGCAGGTGAAACAGCCCGACATAGCCCTGCCGCAGTACACGGATATAATCATACCGTTATTAAATTCTTTAGATACGCGATTCCATATTATATTCCCTTTTAATCAAATTCTAAAAGTATGCTTGTTGACTCCGGTATCACGTTAGTTAAAGACTTCGAAGCTTACAATGTTTAGGGAGAAATGGAATACCAGTGTGTATTTTTCCTTGTGATATTTTAAGCTCTAGTTGAATGATAGGTGTCGCATTTTAAATCATTTTTGTAGCTAGAAATTATGAAACGCCCTGTTAAAAGCAAGGAAGTTTTTATGCCCGTTGAAGTAAAACAAAATGCCTGACAAAGTATGGCTTGGACAGATTCCAAGTGCTTGTACAAATGTGCTAAAGAAATTATACTTTGAGTATACAGCTTGTCCAAAGTCATCCATTATTAATTATTAAGTAATATCTTCAGTAAAGGCTTTGATGCATAAATATTTCTGATAAAGGTAGGTTGTGTACTTTTGTCCAACTGAGCAATCTTGCTTTCATAAAATATACCAACATTTTAATGACTGATGATTAACATGCTATAATACACAGTTCAAAATTAAAGGCTCAAATGCTGTACATGAGAGGTTAAGCTCCCCCTGGCGGTTTTACAAGGCGACGCCGGATAGTTAGTCACGTGACACACGTGAAATGCGTGATACCGCGTGATGCCGTGACACGCCCACCGGGGTATGCCGTGAAATACCTCACCCATTTTGAATGGCTGCATCTGTAGTAATGGCGGCGAAGTTCATTTTTTATCCTCTAAAAGAATAAGGACGGGCTGGGGCGAGCTCCATTTACCACTCTTTCAGCTAACCACCGAACTCGCGAACTGATTACACTGCAGAGCCACAGGCGCCTCGCTTTTCTCCATTCTCTGGGTAAGGGTGAAAAAAAAACTTTGCTGGTATTAGCTGGCCTGCTGGGAGTACCTCTTCTTCACTGATAAGCACGATTTGTGTTTCATCTTTCGCAAGCTGTATAGATTTCTTTCAAAACAAGTTGTTCCAGAAAGGAAACGAACACTTGCATTCACCTGAATTAAAAGGCATGGGATTTGCCCGTAAGGATAAATTGTGTACAGTAAGACAGGAAGAAAGGCACCGCTGGGAATCGGACCCAGGATCTCTTGTTTACTAGATAGGCACTTTCGCCAACTATTCACAGTGCCAGCAAAGTGCTGTCCTTTGACAGCCACTTGGACACTTCTCAACTGTGGGAAGTTCCATAGTTAATGATCAAATTCACTTGCATCCTAATCAAAAGAAATATTAAGAAACTTTTTCTGATACCAGTTTCATAGTGACTTTGTAGGTGACATGTTCTTTATGAGAATAATGTTTTGTATGCGATCAATAACAGCACCAGAAAAAGATACCGGAAAGAAATGATCTGTCACTAAGGAAATTCATTAAATGAAGCCAAGACATAATCAGAAAATCTATATCAAGGAAATGTTAATCACTTTACATGTTCTTTAGCGTTTATATATATACATACTGATAGACTGTCACGATTATAGTCCCCCCTCCTTAAGGGTGCTACATCCCTTTCACTTGTCTTTATTCTGTGCACCTGCTCCCTATCCCCAGCCCACCTTAAAAGCCAGGTGCTGACGCTCATCCGGGCTCTGCTCTGATTTCCATATCGTGCGAGTCCGGGACCAGGAAGCGCCTGGTCCCGTTAAGGTTTTAACCTCTGTTCCCGTTCCTGTTCCCCGTCCGCCGAAAGCCTTCGTGGTTTTTAATCCTTCTTCTGATGGATCTCCTGGTTTTGGACTTACCCTTGTGTTTTGGATTTTCCCTAAGGAGTACTCTCGGATTGTTTGCCTCGGCCACACCTCCCCCGTGCACCAGCGCACCTTGGACACGCCCCCTTGTCTTCAGCCCCGTTTTCCTGCATGACGTTTTCCCTAGTGTCTCCCCATTCCGTCGGACTGTCCTCCGCATAGGGTCCGGAAAGAACTGTTCGTTACATAGACATTCAAGGCATTCTAGTCGCTGTACTCTAAATGAAATCACAGTACAGTACAGGACATGCAGTGAGGAGCTCACGCAACGAATACTCTTGAACGCAACAAAAGTAATGGCACACGGCACATCACGTCCGAGTTTAGTGACAACTACCTCAGAGATTGAAAGCTGGGTAGTTTCAGATCACTTTCGATCTTAGTATCGAAGTGCCGTCTCCCACATAACCGATCCACAGAAGAACTGTATCCAGAGGTGTTAAAGAAGTCGAGATCTCACCATGAGAGGGGAAGCATCTCAGGAAAAGCAGGTGCAGTCGGTTCCATAGTCATAGCGCCACTGTCGGACAAGAGCAAAAGCCACCCGGCTTCCTCTGGGAAAGTAATGAGACAAAGAGACAGGGCATAGTGGGTTGTGTGGCTGAGTGGTCTAAGGTGCTGGATTAAGGCTCCAGTCTCGTTGGAGGTGTGGGTTTGAATCCCACTGCTGCTAGAAGTTTTTGTGTTACAACCACCAAGTGGAGCAATGTGTTAAAAGCTACTTTATCAGCTTAACATCAAAGCAGGGAGAAAAAAGTGTTTCTTCTTCTCAACACAAATTCTTGTTTCCACCTTCAGCAGGGAAGTTTGTCTACCAAGATCACTTTTGAGTCAGTGCAAATCACAATGCGCCCTCAATTTTAATGTCGGTTGTGCTCCTATTATCTGTGAAACGTTAATGTTCTGCATTTTCAAGTCGAGTCATCCTCAGGGGTAGAGCTGATTAAGTCTTTCCGCATAGCGCTCCATCAGAAATAACTTGTCTAAGTTCCAAAGAGATTGTGGGTTTCACTTCAAGCAATCACAAAGCATACCTCACATGTCAGATCTAAATGGGGAATTTGTTGGTTACAAAGCTGAACGTTTTTCCATGTTCTGCTAGAGTATCCACTGGCTTGCATTTATCAGCTGTCTTGGAAAGATAAGCTGTGCTTCGTCTCAGGAAAAATCATTAGTACTGTCATTTTATTCTGTGCATATGGCCGATATTTAAAGTATATAAAAATCACGAGTTCATAGATTTATCCAAATATCAACGGCACCTTGTAAACCTGTGATAAGAATTCCTTCAATCCAATAGTTTCACTCCAGGGAAAAGGCAGGGAAACATAGAGAATTCTTATTTAAAGACAACATCCGTATTGGATTGCATGTCAGCAGGCATCACTCAGAATTCCTAATATGATTTTGAATTCAGTTTTGCAGTTCTTTAGTGTTTTACTACTTTCAGAGAGTCCTTTATTGACCTTGCTGAAGCAAAGAAGCGACATAATCACAAATGTGACCAGTTTTTCTGCTGTTTCTGGTTAATAATGATTATTATTTTGTATTTTGATTAGTATTTTTCATAGCGTTCTTCCTCAGCTTTTAAGTTATTTGGTGAGCAAGAACCACTGCGAACGAGTCTGAATCAATCAAGAACACATACGGTACTGCTGTCCTGTGTACAACTGCTTCGTCCTAATTGAGCTTTTCAGTGTTGAAGAAGACGTTTCCAATTTCGATTGCTGGTTTCAGAGGATGTGCTACAAGATCACAGATTCATTTGAAAAGATTTGGAGATGTATTGGCTGGGATTCAAACCTGGCTCAATTGCATGAAGGCACCTATACTCAGCAACGAGAGGAAAGGAGAAGGGGCCAGAGGTAGTGTGGCTGAATTGTCTAATATGCTTGATTTTAGGCTCCACTCTCTCAGGGGCGTGGGTTTAAATCCCACTACTGCCCAATGTTTTAAGACCTTACTTCCTGTGATTTGTAATATGGTCAGTAAAAGCACTTTATGTAAGTATTTCTTATGTCAGCGTTACAAGTCACTTACTGCTCCACAGGTCCGGGGTTCAATCCCTGGCATCTTCAGGTGTTTTATATTACTGTACTCACATCGCAATCTTCTGTTGAGTGAGAACTCTTTGCTCGTGTTCATAGAGAGCCAGGTTTACCTTTTGAATCTCACCCGGGATTTCCTGAGAGATCATTCAGCGAGCGAGCCCTCCCTCTGGATTCCGCACTGAGCTGAAAGCTGCACGAATTCCTCACTGCGTGTCCTCTACTGATACAGGTGGTCCAGCGTAAATGTGCAGCACAGTGATATGAACAACTTGAACTTTTTCTGTATGTGAAGAAAAATGCAAAAGAGCATGTAAAGTATTGATCATATAAAATATCCACGGTACAACTTGAGAAAAAACTGAAGCACAAAACAACGACTTTTGATGATTACAAGAGATTCAAGAAACACAACCGTCCACAGATGGGTTCGGATCCTGAACGCATAAGTCAAAAGAAAAAAAGCGAAGTAAACTCTCTTCATTGTCTTATAGTTTATGTAATAAAACATTTTTTCTCTTTCTTTATAATTTCTTACTGTTGATAGACGATTTATTGAATTTTAACAGAATCACAACTACAAACATTTGGGGTTAAACTGTTATTCACATACTCTAACAAAGAGAAACGTTAGTCTCTTCCAGTGTGTGAGCCAATTTCTAAAAAAATTAAAAATAAGTTATAGAAATTGAATTGTTCTACTTTTTAGGCTTGCATAGTCTTATTCATATTTCAGTTAAGCCTTTTCTTCTGTAGTAATTTCATTTGATGTTAAAATTAGTCCTGATTTACAAGAATTTTGTAATAAGTTTCAATTTAGAAAAATCGTGCCCAGAAGCTACCAAAACTGGTAATGTTCACATAATGTGTAATGCCAAAGCAGCAGTTGGGGTGGGAAACAAAAGGCATTTCTTGGTATGAATCCTAAAACTTCATAGATGGCGTTCTAGGACTTCTCGCTTCAGATAAAGCTGTTAATACATCATAAATTTCTACTCAATCAATATCTGCAGTGTTATCACTACCAAACGCTAAATATAGATCCTGGCAATAATTCATGAGTTGTTCGTTAGAAAATTGTTTATGTTTTTTTTTTAACATATTTTCAATACCAGACAAAAAGTCGAAAGTTTCAATTTCATGCAACTGATGAAATCTCTCTTCGATGGAAGTTATAAGTACAGTACATCCAAAATACTGCGGAATCAATCAGATTTACATGTTTCTTGTGGATCCAGAAGATCATTTTGAGATTTAAAACATGCCTGTCTTTTCTTTTTTCGAGGACGAAGAAGTAGCAGCAGTAGTAGAAGTTATGGCAAGAACGTGTTTAGAGTTCAGCACTTCTCATTTCTAATGCAGAGCCATCGACTCGGAAAGCACCGCCCGTGATAAAAGAAATTGCAGAATTGGTCTGTTCATGCTGCCTACACGCTTTGAATTGCTGGCATTTTCTGCAAGCGTTCCTTTTTGAGGGTTCATGAAATTCCTCACATTTGAGCCAACACTAAAATATTTCATTCGGGGTCGCCTAATTCATAGTGCAAACCGAATCTACAGGGGAAAGCTGTGCCACATGAAGCCGTTTGTTATTCTGTTGTGAGGTGTGAGGGGCGGAATGCAAATCGAGTTGGTGAATAGAAAATGAAACAGGAGTCACTTCTTGAGCTACGAATTCCAAAAAGTATGAAAACCTGTGCATTTTAACAGTGCAGAATACTCACAAATTGCACTGAGTTGCTTGCTTTCTTCTGCTGCTTTTATATTTCAGTCATTCACTGTCAGCTAGCACTGGAACAATTCAAGAGAGGTAAAAATGGAAGCTGTCAGGAGTGGGATTTGAACCCACGCCTCCATTTGGAGACCAGAACACCCAAGCCAGCTGGAAAGACACATGTCCTTGAGTCTGGCACCTTAGACCACTTGGCCACCCTGACAAGTGAAAGCAAGTGGTGTGCTGAATGCACCAGTAGTTGACTAAACTGAGTTTCTTCCCTGAAATTATTTGCTTGCGAAGAGCCAAGTTGCCTTGAATGGATCTTGGAAATCAAATATACGGATGGATTGTTATTCGGTTGTGAGTTTTGAGGGGCGTATTATAAATTGAGTTTGTGAAAAGGCGCTTTTTGTTAGTCTGTCGGGAGGCTGCACAAGGTGTTTAGAGGGAGAACTTCTAAAAGGCAGGCTCTCTATGTTTAACATCAAGAAAGATTTTTTTTTCTCAATGGAAATGCTCTTTGGCGCTTTCAGCTTTACGTAGGGAACGTCTGCCGAGACCACTTTTGAGCCAGTGCAAATGGTAATGTGCCACCAAGTACATTTAATATTGGCTGTGGTAGCGAGCTGCTTTTGTTTGTGAAGCTTTTACTTCTTTAAGCTGAATCATCGGCAGGAGTAGCTTATTAAATCTTTGCTCATTGCGCTCCATCAGAAATACCTTGTCCATGTTCAAAAGAGATCAGGGGATTTACTTCATGCTTTCACATGGCATACCTTACACGAAAGATTTAAATGGGGAATTGATTGTGCTTCTTGATGTTGTTCCTGTGGTTCCCTTGGTTACAATGGTGAACGTTCTTCCACGTTCTGCTAGAGTATCCACTGGGTGGGCTTTATCAATTGGCTCGGATAGGTCATCAGTGCTCCGTCTCCAGGAAAATAATCAGCACTGTCTTTTTTCTGTGCGCATGACCGTCTTTTAAAACATATAAAATCACGAGTTCATTGATTTCTCCAAATAACAACAATACATTTTAACCCTTCAATCCAATAGTTTTACTCCAAGTAAAAAGCAGCGCAATATATAGAGAGATGACATTCAAAGATTTCAACGTTCTTATTGGATTGCCTGTATGCAGATATCGCTCAGAATTGCTAATATGATTTTAATTCAGTTTTTCTCTACTACTTTCAGAGTCTTTTATTGACCTTGCTGAAGCAGAGAAGTGACATAATCACAAATGCAACCAGTTGTGCAGCTGTTTCTGGTTAATAATGATTAATGCGAAAAAAAAACAGCTCCTTGCATTAAGAGTCCTCCCTCTGGATTCCTCTGAAAGCTACGCGAATTACTCACTGCGTGTCCTGTACTGTGTAGCACAGTGACAAGAACGCCTTGAGTTTTTTTCCGTATGTGAAGGAAAATGCAAAAGAGCATGAAAAGTATCGATGGTATAAAATATCCATGGTACAACTCGAGAAAGAACTGAAGGACAAAACAATGACATTTGATGATTACAAGAGAAACACAACCATCCGAACATGGGCTTGGATCCTGACCGCTTGTGTTAAAAGACAAAGCAAAGGATATAACCTGTAAATGTCTTCATGTCTTACAGTTTATGAAATAAGACAATTTCTTACTTTCTTGATAATTTCTTACTATTGATAGATGCTTTTTTTAATTTTAACAGAATCACAATTACAAACAAATGGGGTTAAACTGTTATTCACATACTCTAACGAAGAGAAACGTTAGTGTCTTCCGGTGTGTGAGCCCATCTCTCAAAAAATAAAAAAATAAGTTCTATAAATTGAATTGTTCTATTTTTCAGGCTTGCATAGTCTTATTCATATTTCAGTTAAGCCTTTTCCTCTGTAGTAATTTCATTTGATATTAAAATTAGTCCTGATTTACAATTTTGGACATGGTTCATCTTAAAGAATTTTGTAATAAGTTTCAGTTTAGGAAAATCGAGCCCAGAAGCTACCAAAACTGGTAATGTTCACATAATGTGTAATGCAAAAGCAGCAGTTGGGGTGGGAAACAAAAGGCATTTCTTGGTATGAATCCTTAAACTTCATAGATGGCGTTCTAGGACTTCTCGCTTCAGATAAAGCTGTCAATACATCATAGATTTCTACTCAATCAATATCAGCAGTGTTATCACTACCGAACGCTAAATATAGATCCTGGCAATAATTCATGAGTTGTTTGTTAGAAAATTGTTTATGTTTTTTTTAAACATATTTTCAATACCAGACAAAAAGTCGAAAGTTTCAATTTCATGCAACTGATGAAATCTCTCTTTGATGGAAGTTATAAGTACAGTACATCCAAAATACTGCGGAATCAATCAGATTTACATGTTTCTTGTGGATCCAGAAGATCATTTTGAGATTTAAAACATGCCTGTCTTTTCTTTTTTCGAGGACGAAGAAGTAGCAGCAGTAGTAGAAGTTATGGCAAGAACGTGTTTAGAGTTCAGCACTTCTCATTTCTAATGCAGAGCCATCGAAAAGCACCGCCAGTGATAAAAGAAATTGCAGAATTGGTCTGTTCATGGTGCCTACACGCTTTGAATTGCTGGCATTTTCTGCAAGCGTTCATTTTTGAGGGTTCATGAAATTCCTCACATTTGAGCCAACACTAAAATATTTCATTCGGGGTCGCCTAATTCATAGTGCAAACCGAATCTACAGGGGAATGCTGTGGCACATGAAGCCGTTTGTTATTCTGTTGTGAGGTGTGAGGGGCGGAATGCAAATCGAGTTGGTGAATAGAAAATGAAACAGGAGTCACTTCTTGAGCTACGAATTCCAAAAAGTATGAAAACCTGTGCATTTTAACAGTGCAGAATACTCACAAATTGCACTGAGTTGCTTGCTTTCTTCTGCTGCTTTTATATTTCAGTCATTCACTGTCAGCTAGCACTGGAACAATTCAAGAGAGGTAAAAATGGAAGCTGTCAGGAGTGGGATTTGAACCCACGCCTCCATTGGGAGACCAGAACACCCAAGCCAGCTGGAAAGACACATGTCCTTGAGTCTGGCGCCTTAGACCACTCGGCCACCCTGACAAGTGAAAGTAAGTGGTGTGCTGAATGCACCAGTAGTTGACTAAACGGAGTTTCTTCCCTGAAATTATTTGCTTGCGAAGAGCCAAGTTGCCTTGAACGGATCTTGGAAATCAAATATACGGATGGATTGTTATTCGGTTGTGAGTTTTGAGGGGCGTATTATAAATTGAGTTTGTGAAAAGGCGCTTTTTGTTAGTCTGTCGGGAGGCTGCACAAGGTGTTTAGAGGGAGAACTTCTAAAAGGCAGGCTCTCTATGTTTAACATCAAGAAAGATTTTTTTTTCTCAATGGAAATGCTCTTTGGCGCTTTCAGCTTTACGTAGGGAACGTCTGCCGAGACCACTTTTGAGCCAGTGCAAATGGTAATGTGCCACCAAGTACATTTAATATTGGCTGTGGTAGCGAGCTGCTTTTGTTTGTGAAGCTTTTACTTCTTTAAGCTGAATCATCGGCAGGAGTAGCTTATTAAATCTTTGCTCATTGCGCTCCATCAGAAATACCTTGTCCATGTTCAAAAGAGATCAGGGGATTTACTTCATGCTTTCACATGGCATACCTTACACGAAAGATTTAAATGGGGAATTGATTGTGCTTCTTGATGTTGTTCCTGTGGTTGCCTTGGTTACAATGGTGAACGTTCTTCCAGAGTATCCACTGGGTGGGCTTTATCAATTGGCTCGGATAGGTCATCAGTGCTCCGTCTCCAGAAAAATAATCAGCACTGTCTTTTTTCTGTGCGCATGACCGTCTTTTAAAACATGTAAAATCACGAGTTCATTGATTTCTCCAAATAACAACAATACATTTTAACCCTTCAATCCAATAGTTTTACTCCAAGTAAAAAGCAGCGCAACATATAGAGAGATGATATTCAAAGATTTCAACGTTCTTATTGGATTGCCTGTATGCAGATATCGCTCAGAATTGCTAATATGATTTTAATTCAGTTTTTCTCTACTACTTTCAGAGTCTTTTATTGACCTTGCTGAAGCAGAGAAGTGACATAATCACAAATGCAACCAGTTGTGCAGCTGTTTCTGGTTAATAATGATTAATGCGACAAAAAAAACCCAGCTCCTTGCATTAAGAGTCCTCCCTCTGGATTCCTCTGAAAGCTGCGCGAATTACTCACTGCGTGTCCTGTACTGTGTAGCACAGTGACAAGAACGCCTTGAGTTTTTTTCCATATGTGAAGGAAAATGCAAAAGAGCATGAAAAGTATTGATGGTATAAAATATCCATGGTACAACTCGAGAAAGAACTGAAGGACAAAACAATGACATTTGATGATTACAAGAGAAACACATCCGTCCGAACATGGGCTTGAATCACATACTCTAACGAAGAGGAACTTTAGTGTCTTCCGGTGTGTGAGCCCATCTCTCAAAAAATAAAAAAATAAGTTCTATAAATTGAATTGTTCTATTTTTCAGGCTTGCATAGTATTATTCATATTTCAGTTAAGCCTTTTCCTCTGTAGTAATTTCATTTGATATTAAAATTAGTCCTGATTTACAATTTTGGACATGGTTCATCTTAATGAATTTTGTAATAAGTTTCAGTTTAGGAAAATCGTGCCCAGAAGCTACCAAAACTGGTAATGTTCACATAATGTGTAATGCAAAAGCAGCAGTTGGGGTGGGAAACAAAAGGCATTTCTTGGTATGAATCCTTAAACTTCATAGATGGCGTTCTAGGACTTCTCGCTTCAGATAAAGCTGTCAATACATCATAGATTTCTACTCAATCAATATCAGCAGTGTTATCACTACTGAACGCTAAATATAGATCCTGGCAATAATTTATGAGTTGTTTGTTAGAAAATTGTTTATGGTTTTTTTTAAACATATTTTCAATACCAGACAAAAAGTCGAAAGTTTCAATTTCATGCAACTGATGAAATCTCTCTTCGATGGAAGTTATAAGTACAGTACATCCAAAATACTGCGGAATCAATCAAATGTACATGTTTCTTGTGGATCCAGAAGATCATTTTGAGACTCAAAACATGCCTGTCTTTTCTTTTTTCGAGGACGAAGGAGTAGCAGCAGGAGTAGCAGTAATGGCAAGAACGTGTTTAGAGTTCAGCACTTCTCATTTCTAATGCAGAGCCATCGACTCGGAAAGCACTGCCCGCAATAAAAGAAATTGCAGAATTGGTCTGTTCATGCTTCCTACACGCTTTGAATTGCTGGCATTTTCTGCAAGCGTTTGAAGTGGAAATCTAATAAGTAAATTGATTCTTAAAATGTAGAGAGTTTAGAAAAAAATATATTGGTGCTTTTAGAAAATATATTTCAAGGATGTAATTGCTGTGTTACAGTACGTGCAGAATTTTAGAAAACAGTGCGTCAACAAAGTACACTGTTTAGGTTACTTTAGAAGACAAAGTACCAAAACAATATATGCTGTCTGGGTCGTTAGAATTAGCTGAAAGTAACTGATTAGCTTTGAATAACAAATCTATTGCTTCTTCTCTCGCTCTATGATGTAATCTGTTTTGTCTCAGGGAAAGGGGAAGTTTTTGATGGGACAAAGCACTGAGCTTTTTCACAGCGCAACGTCTTATAAAAACCCTGTACTGCTTGTAACAAAATGAGTCTCTGGTTGCACTTTGCAGAGTGGCAACAGGGCTCCCAATATTGCAATATTGAAATTAAGACCTTACTCAGGTGAGAACTCTCTCTTGTGGCTTCCTTGATAGTTATATTTCCATGACAATTTGGGGGCTCGTCCGGGATCACAAACCTGAACGCGAACGGCTGCTGAAACTCCATCCGGACCCGGACAATTTTAGCAAATTGGTCGAACCTCGGAGGATAAACTGTTTATCCTTCCAGAGACGCGTCTGGAGAATTGGCAGCTGTCTGATGTCAGTAAGTGATCCTTAAAAATTAATAGTTTGAGAAGCGAGCCACAGTGGTGTTCTCACGCGGGTTTGATGAGTCTGGGACTCATATAAAGAACTTATCTTAACACAGACGTGTGGTTTTTGCTCTGCGGAGTAGTTAATGTGATAAGGTTCTAAGTAAGGCACCGATCGGTAAAAATGGGAAATTAAAATTCAAAGACGAAAATGGGACCGAGCAGTCCAGCAAAAGTACATGTACGACAAATTCAGAGAAACAATTATAGCCTGTGTTAGAGTAAAAAAAAAAATTATGTTCATGAACTGTAAAGCTAGGGTAATAGGTGTAAGGGAACTTGCACATAATTTATATATGATAATTAGGGGCCCATAACTATGAAGGATCTTTGTAAGTGAATCAGAATGGACAGAGGAAAGTTGAATTAGGAAAAAGAAGTTTCCTGAAGAAGGGGAAACTTAGAAGAGAAGGAGAAGAAAGGAAAGAAAGTGAATTGGAAAACTTATGTAATGGAAAGAAGAATCACAGAAATAATGGGAAGCTTCAAAAAAGACTAGTCTTGAAACTAAAGAACAGCAAGCTGCAGCTAAAGTCATGGCCATGCCTTCTAAAAAGAAAAAGTCTCCACCGAAACTAGAAAGCGGTCAGGAGCCAAAGCCTTTTCACTTGTTCATGAAATGCCAATGTGCACTTTGACAGGTCCAGAAGGAACATTGACATTGGTCTCCTAGTGAATTATTTGCATTAGTTAAGACTTTTCCTAAATTGCCTGATGACCGTAAAGAATTTCGAAGAAAGGCAAGCCTTGTTCTTGATTGTCTTAAGCCTAATTACAGTTACATAACCTTGTTGCTAGATTATATTGTTCCTAAAGGTTTACAACGTCCTCTAAAAAGGAGGAGGCAGATTGGCGGATACGTGACCCAAATGATGAAGAAGTATCCATCTAAATTAAACCACACGGACATGGAGAGGAAAAGTTAGGCGGCCGCTTCTAAAAAGAGGTAAGGACTCCTCTTTTCTAAAAAGTCCCTTGTCCTCTCCATGTTGCTGTGGTGCTGAAGCAAGTACAACAGAAAAATGAGTTAATGGTGTATGTGTTTTTAGATGCCTGTTTTGTGAAGGTGGGGTAGAAAAAAAGGGATTGCTGAAGGAATAGCATCTCGCCCTGCCCGTGCGAAACAATCCAGGTGTTGCATCCTGGTACACGACTGCAGTACGGCTGAAGGTAGTAACTAGAACTGTACTCGCAGAAGAGCCGAAAATGGTAACTCGATTCAACTGTGTGTTTAAAGCCAGGATTTGGAACCTGGTCTGTGTTCCCGAATTTTGATAGTTCGTCAGTTTGTCTCGACTGGGGGGCTCCACGGGGCACGTGGGAGAGGTGAAAATGGTTTAGTGTGAAGAAAAAAAAAAGTTTGATTAATCCAAAGTGAAACTTAAAAGAAATATGTCAGACGGAATTTAGGCTGAACAGAAATGTAGAAAAGTGTATGAACATTTGGATAAAAATAAACAATATTTAGAGGAATATTTGAGAATTCAACAGAATATCATAGATGAGACGCAAAAATCTATGATGGAAAAGCTAAAAGCAATGGCTGAACGAAACGAAGTTATATATGCAGAAAAAGAAACAGCAAAAGAAGAAATAGAAGAGAGAATCAAGGAGAAGGGTGGGAATTAGTGTGGAGATTTTTTAAAGAGCATTACCCACCGAAATCTGATTAGAGAAAAGTAACAGCATGTCAGCAGAAGGAAGTGAGGATGTTTCAGATTTTACAGAAAGGTTTATAGCTTTATGGATAGTATACTCGGGGTTAGCCGATGAGAAGGAAGTGAATGAAGATACTTCCACAGTAATAAAACAAATTTACTTGAGTGGGTTAAAACCTGATGTTGCCAAGAATGTACAACTATGCTTTCCTGATATTACGGACAGCGGAGACAGATTTGATTTAATAACTCGCGAAGCATGCATGCAGAAGTGCAAGCGCTGCAAATGGGAGGTAAAAAGACTCCCAAGGAGGAGAAAAGGGAGCCGCCAGTTTGTCGAAATTATTGTGCGACTTTAATGTTATACCGAGATATAAAACCCCAAAGACAAAACTACTAATAAGCTGGTGTGCAGTTACTAAAAAAAATGTGTTTTTTGGAGAAATTGTAAGAAAGAGGCTTGATTTCACAATTAAAGAACATGTCAGAAGCTGAAACGAGAGCTGTGCGTGAACTAATAGTTTTAATCTAGTAAACCCCTCTGTAGCCTTCCTAAATTTATCTCAGGATTTAAATAAAAGTGAAATAATCTTACAGTGTGCAGTAACTGGGGGACACAGGAGCACATCTGTCCTGTTTTTAGACTAAAACAGTATAAAGATGTGATATAAAGTTTTCTAACGGGTAACAGGAGGCTACAGGAGAAGGGGTGCAAGGGTTGTGTTTAAAGCAAATATAAGCTGTCACAGTCTGCTTGGGAAAAGATGTACAGTTTCAACTACTGATGTGGGTGGGGGACACCCCAGACCTGTTTTAGGCCCAGACTGCAGCATTTTATAAGGAATTACTGCATGAAATAGCATTTATGTAAACCTAACTCAATAGAAACCGTTTTTGATGTTTTGAAACAAGCTTTTTTGCAGACACTGGCCCTGGACTGTATTCCCTCAGACGGATCATCTGTATGTAATCTGTCTGTAAGTGAAAGAAATGGGTTTTGAGCCATTGTGCTGGTGCAGGAGCATGGAGATAGGCATCGTCTGGTGGGTTATTATTATTCAGGACCCCTTGATGCGGTGGCCAAGGGGCCGTGTTTATATGTTGTGCAGACTACCTGCCTGGCTGTATAAACTGTGAATAATCTGGTGTAGAACTAGCAGACCGAATGAAAATATTTAATTGAAACTTGTAAATATGCTAAATGGAAAATTGTAGCAATTTATATAGACTGTATATATACATTTGGTGTATGCCACAATTTTGGATGGCAGTGAAGGAATAGGGATTTCCCCAACATGGAAGGGACTCCAGTCAAGAATGCTGGGTTTGTCTCTGAACTGTTAGAAGCTTTGCAGCTACTGACTGAAGTAGCTGTGGTAAAGTTTTGTTGTAACAGAAGAAATAAGGTTCTTGATCCCGAGATGAAGTAAAACAGATGAGTTTATTGCATGCAAGGAACAATAAAGCCGAAGTATTGTTTCCCGCAAGAAACAACAAAACCGAAGTATTGTTCCCCGTATTGTTACAAACTTTTGGGTTATATACAGTTTTCTTCTCCGTTTCTGACGTCACTCGGTCTGATGGTAAAGAGGGGGGTTCATGGTATGTGGCCAGTTTATGATGTTCTGGGCAAATGGTCAGTTTAACATTACACCCAGGGGGGTTCCTAGCTGGCATCTGCAATCCTTATCAGTTAACCCCCTTTCCTGCCATAAACCCCCTGCTTGTGACTTGGAAGTCTAAACCCCCTACAGAAAAGATTAAATTCAAACCCCCGTCTTCACATCTTTCTTCAGTATAAATCACATAATAAAGAAATGTTTCCAGTAACTCGAGGGAACAACTTTGCAGATGTAGCTGTCAGGTGCACAGTCCTGGTAGAACAGGAGTCTGAGACCCCTGTGAGACCTCTGTTGGTGAAAAGGGGACAGCTACAGGATATTCAGGCTGAGGCCTCTAAAGCAGAGAAAAGGACATGGTTAGAAAAGAGTGTGGTGCTGCCAGCACACTGGACGCTCTGCATGCCCTCACAGCCTAATGCCCTTTGTAGCTCGACTAATGCACTCTGTCGGACACCTGGGTGTGAGTCAAATGGTGTGCCGGTTACCCAAACCTGGGTGGGGACCGTGTTTGAAGCAGTAGCCACTTATGTGGTATCTCAATGTGATGCTTATCAAAGGAACTCAACTACAGTTCAGGTGCAGGTGCTACAGCTCAAAAGGCCTGCTCCTGAGAAACCTTTCATGCAGTAGCAAATGTTTACAACCTTGGCTCTTATAATCTGTTTTCCCAGTGGGTTGCTGTCACTGCCTCTGTGTCTACCAAACACTTGATGATGGAGATAAGCCCTTGGTGGGCACTGCCCTACCGCTTGTATTATGATCAAGGGACAAGCTGTGGCTGGATTATTCGGGGTGAGATGGACTGAGATCACCCTCAGTCTGCTGGAACAGTGGAATGAAGGAACAGAAAAGATTGACTAGACATCAGACTGAAGGAACACCATGGGATGCGGGCTGGATCAAACAGAACTGTGTAATAGAGCCTGTTTGATATCATCACAGGCCAATCAACGAAACTTCCTGGAGGGATGAATTTGGCTAATGGATTGTTGAATTTGCTAATTCTCTATTGTAGTATTGTAGGTTGTTAATTGAAGTGGTGCACGGGGCTGGTGAACAGGTGCTGGACGCTTGGAGACCTCCAGTAGAGGGAAGACACGATCTGATACCTGGTGAGTGGGTGTGGGTGAGGAAGATATACCCTGCCAGATGTTGCAACCCTGCTGGGAAGGACCATATCAAGTGCAACTGACTACCGACTCTGCCATCTGAGTGACAGGATGAGATCGCTGGATCTACGCATTGCGCTGACACCGAACCACTGCACCAGAGACTGAGTGAACATGATTATATTGTCACTGTTTCTGTGTTTGTTGAGCTTCCTGAGGGGGGGTGACAGTGTACCTGTTAAGTGTAAGGAGTTTTACTTTTATAAATGGGGATATGGAATCAATACTTTATCAGTCAGCCACAAATAATAATCAGAGCTCCTGATGGGATTGTATTGCTATAAAAGATGCTCATGGGAGTAATCCCCTTTGATAGAGGTGATTATTTAGGTTTATTGGCATGGGTAAATAGCCCTGCTTTTAGTCTGAGTGTAACTCAGATGTATTAGAATGGAAATAACTGTATGCTCCTCGCTATAATCACAGTTTTAGGCCATTCTCTATTAGGGTGATAGACAGCTGTTTAGGTGAGCAAAGACTAAACAGTACTTGTATTCTAGACAATTATTAGCAAATTAATGACTTAGCAAAGCACATCTATGATGAAGAAAAATATATATCATAATTATAATCCAGATGATTGGGGCATTGGTGCATGGCTACAGTATGTGCTAGGAACCTGGAGAGGGTCTCTGGTTCAATACATATTTGTGTGTCTGGTATTATTCGTTATAATCATACTGTTAATATCCTGCTTGAAAAACATGTGGACTAAAGCTGCTGCTTCTGTGCTAATTGTACGCCCTGAAGGGATCATAAAGGTCAAAAAATGACTTCATGGGAAAGGTTCTCTTATCTAGTGGCAGAACCTGATGGATAGAACAATATGGTTTTAAGGGGGGGTTACCCTTGGGAGTGATTCCCCTAGATGCAAATTATTATTATGATTTGTTTGTTCATAATAAGATGTTTTGCAGGAACGGGCCAATGAGAAATGGCACAGCTGAGGCAGTGGAACAATGTGTAGATTTTTCTAAGAGTTATTACTCTTTTGGTGAAAGACTTCAGGAAAAAGAAGTGGTGTTCACTCAGGTGGAGGGGGCCGTACCAAGGCTGCTGACCACTGCCACTGCTGTGAAAGTCACGGAAAGGGTGCCCTGAATTCATGCTTCCCACTGTAAAAAGGTCACAAACGAACTGAGCAAAGCGCAGGAGTGATGTCTCCACAGGGATAGATGGGGATCACATGCTTGGGACTGATGTGCCCAGCCTTTTTCCTTTTTATGTGGAAGCCTGTCACCACCCAGAAAGAGGAAGAATCTAAATGCGAAGCCTCTTTGTATACAAACTGGCTGAATGAAACTGATAATGAGGGGGATATGAGTAATTTGTGGTATAAACTTATAAATCATACTGTAAAGTTAAATAAATTTAATGCATCTTGTTATGTATGTGCTTTAATGCCTCATTCTACATCCTCACCCATTTCTCTCCTGGTTAGAATCACTGTTTGGGCCAGGACGAATGTTTTTCTTTAAGTTACTAACACCGATTATCGTAGCTGTGATACTTGTCTTCCTGTTTTTGTGTTGCTGTACGACATATATTATTCCAATGCTTTGAAATATGGTAATGAATATGTTTGCGCATCAGTATGTCCTGATAAGAACGCAAGAATCCGAAGTATGGGAGCCTCCTGGGAGTCCATATTGTAACGCCCTCGCCTGGTGGTGAGGAGGAAGCGCCCCTAGGCGCTCATAGTACCGCTGGGCATGCTGGGAGTGGTAGCCGGGGACAGTCTGAGGGTCAGCACGATGACCAGCGGCTGACCCTACCTGTTTAAATAATGTCCTAGTAATTCTAGTGCCCTGTGTAGTCCTGTAAAAGTGTAGTGTGTTGTTAGGTAATTACCACCCTAACTATGTGTACGTGTTCCGTCAGTCTCCTCATGTGTGTGTAGATCCTGTGTTTGGTTTTGTGTGGTTGTAAACGAATAAAGCTAATGCTTGTTTGTTAATTGTGTCTCCACTTGTCCTTGTTCTGAAAAGAACCTGCAAACGCTATATTGGTGTCAGAAGCGGGCAGAATGGACAACCCGTGGCAGACATGACCCGATTCTGTTAAGCGCCGGCTGACGCTGGAAGAAACAGAACCTATTGGCAGTGCACATAGGGAGCCTGAGCAACTCCTGGGTGCGACAGGTGGCCACAGCCCTTACCAGGGCTATTCAATAGTGGTTCCGCTGGTAGAATTGGGGCGACTGGCCGCTACTCCTGGTCAGATAGAGGATACTCTCCCTGCCAGAGCCGATCAGCGATTCCCACACCCATCGGCGCGGGTGAGACCAGGTCGCTACGATGGGGAAGCGCTGTGGGAAATCTACGAGGCGCAGTTCCAGCTCGCGGCCCGGACGAATGGCTGGAGCCGGGCAGAGATGGTCGGCCACCTGGCGGTGGCGCTGGAAGGAGTGGCCTGCCAGGCGCTCCTGGACGTCCTGGAGGAGGACAGAGGCGAATACACGGCGCTGGCGGCGGCTCTCGGTGTAGAGGAGGCGCCGGACTTGATGCGGGAGAGGCTGGCTCTGCAGCGGCGCCAACCAGGAGAGCGACTGGGCCCGGTTGCCGCTGATGTCGCGTTCCTCGCCCGCCGAGGATACCCAACTTTTCCCCGGGAGGCGCAGCGGGAGATGGCTCTCCAGGCTTTTCTCAAGGCCCTCTCACCCGAGGAGCTGCGGGGCCAACATTGCTGGAGCAGGCCTTGGCCCTTGCTACACGGGCTGAGGCCGTGTTCGGGGTGGCTGGAAGTGCCAGCAGACGCAGTGCGCCCTGCCGGCTGACCGAGGCGGCGACGGAGGAATCCAGCGAGGGGGAAGAGGAGCCAGCCTGGGCAGCAACCCCCGCGGAACAGCCCCGCATGCATGGGGAAGGCCACCCCTCGAACACCTCAACCCCCGCTCCGGAGAGCGCTGTTAAGACCGGCGCCCCTCACGCCACCGTGGGGCGAGTCGGCTGTAGCCGGGGCCTGTACCTCCACTGCAAAATCGAGGACCAACCCTGCCTGGCCCTACTCGACACCGGTTCATCGGTAACCCTACACCGGCCGGGCGTCCTCCCCGACACCGAGGGCACCAACCCCCCAGGATGGGAGGCCTCCAGCCTGCGGCTATGGACCGTGACGGGACAGCTCGCCGCAGTCCGGGGGAAACGGGTGCTTGCCTTCCGTCTAGGTGCAGCGACGGTCCGCCACCCCTGCTACCTTGCACCCATCCAGGAGGACTGCATTCTGGGGCTGGACGTACTGCAGCGACTGGGGGCCAGTTTGGACTTGAGCTGGCAGGAGTTGGTGTGGCAGGGGGAGCGACTTCACCTGGTGGAGGGCAGGCCCGGCGAAGGCCGAGGGACGCGGGCTTGCCGGAGCCGGGAGAAAAAGAGGCAGCGGCGGCGGCAGTCGCCGGGGCAGACCAGGCCTGTGAGCCGGGGAGCGAGCGTGCTGGATCCTGCTCCCGAGTCAGCCGGGGGGCCAGACAAGGCGGCGGCGGCAGGAGCCGAGCGTTGCGTGGAAGCGAGGCGCGCCGTTGAGGATCTCTACCAGCGGAGCTGCGAGGGCCTCGATCAGGACCAGCGGCAGCGGCTCCAGGCACTACTCGCCCAGAACGAGGATCTCTTTGCGGCGATAGATGAGGACTGCACCCGCACTGCCCTGGTCCAACACGAGATCAACACCGGCGACGCTCGGCCCATCCGCATCCCACCGGGACGCATGGTTCAACCCAAGCGGACCGCCGCCGAGGAAAAGATCCAGGAGATGGCCGCAGCGGGGGTGATTGAGCCCTCCGCGAGCCCGTGGTCGGCGCCAGCTGTACTGGTAAAAAAAAAAGATGGCTCGTGGAGGTTCTGCGTCAACTACCGCAAGGTGAACGAGGTCACCCGGAAAGATTCCTACCCCCTGCCGAGGATAGATGACGCCCTAGACTACATCACCGGGTCGACCTGGTTCAGCTCCCTGGACCTCCGCTGCGGCTACTGGCAGGTACCGCTTGCTCCCGATGCTCGCCCGAAGACGGCCTTTTCTATCGGCCAGGGCCTCTGGCAGTTTACTGTCATTCCTTTTGGCCTGTGCAATGCCCCGGCGACGTTCGAGAGGCTGATGGAAAGGGTGCTGGCATCTGTCCCGCGGAACCAGTGTGTGCTGTATCTGGACGATCTGCTGGTTCATGCCCGGGGCTTCGACCAGGCCTTGACGAACCTCCAGGCGGTGCTGGACTGCATCCGCCGTGCTGGCCTGAGGCTCAACCCCTCACCGACAAGGGCCGCCGTTTCGACTGGGACTCGGGCTGTGAGACTGGTTGCGTGAAGCTCTGGTGGGGGCCCCCGTGCTGGCCTACCCCGACCCGCGATTGCCGTATGTTCTTGATACCGACGCGAGTGACTCGGGGGTGGGCGCGGTGTTGGCGCAGGAGGGGCCGGATGGGGAGCGCGTAGTGGCCTACTATAGTCGGGCTTTGACTAGGGCTGAACGGAACTACTGCGTGACCCCTCGCGAGCTGCTGGCGGTGATGGCGGCGGTCCACCACTTCAGGCCGTACCTGTTCGGGACCCGGTTCCGGCTGAGGACCGACCATGCGTCCCTCACCTGGCTGCTCCACTAAAAGGAGCCGGAGGGGCAGATGGCGCGATGGATAAAGATCCTGCAGGAGTACGACTTCACTGTTGTGCACTGTGCGGGGTCTCGCCATCTCAATGCCGACGCTCTCTCGCGGCGCCCCTGCGAGGCCGCGGACTGCCATCACTGCGCCCGGCGGGAGCAGCGTGAGGTGGCTGTCCACACCGTGGCGGGGGTGGGCACTGCGGCCACGGCCCGGGAGGGGCCGCTGGGGGTGGGCCTGCCAGACCTGGCGCAGCGTCAGGCAGCTGATCCTGACGTGGGGCCGGTGCTCCGCTGGAGGGCAGCAGGGGTGCGGCCTACGCGAGAGAAGTTCGCCCCACACCCGAAGTCCGTCAAGGCCCTCTGCGCCCTGTGGGAGGCCTTGGAGGTAAAGGACGGGGTGCTGCACCGGGGGTGGCGGGTACCCTCCAGTGGTGAGGTACGGTGGCAGCTGGTGGTGCCTCAGTTGCTCCGCGGGGCGGTGCTCCGAGCGGTGCACGGCCAGCCGGGCATGGGGCACTTCGGCGGTAAGAAAACCCTGCAGCGTCTCCGAGGCCATTTTTATTAGGGTCTTTGCCACCGGGACATGCAGAGGTACTGCCGAACGTGTGCGGTGTGCGTGGCGCAGAAGGGTCCCCCCGAGCGCTCTCGGGCCCCCCTCCAACAACACCAGGTGGGGGCTCCTATGGAGCGGGTAGGGGTGGACGTTTTTGGCCCGTTTCCGCACACCGAGGCTGGGAACCGCTACGTCTTGGTGGCCATGGATTATTTTACGAAGTGGCCAGAGGCCTACACCCTCCCGGACCAGAGTGCCCCCACGGTGGCCGATGCACCGCTGGAGGGGATATTTGCCAGGCTGGGGGTGCCGGAGGAGTTACACAGTGACCAGGGGCGTAACTTCGAGGTCTTCGCCAGAGTGTGCCAGCGCCTGGGGATCACTAAGACGCGGACCACACCGCTGCATCCCCAGAGCGACGGGTTGGTGGAGCGGTTTAATCGGACGTTCGCCACCCAGCTGGCCACCCTGGTGTCCCGGCACCAACGGGACTGGGACCGCCACCTCCCCATTGCGCTCTGGGCGTACAGGACCGCGGTCCAGGAATCCACCGGGTTTACCCCGGCCTCGCTCATGCTGGGCCGGGAAATGCGAACCCTGGTGGACCTGGTCTTCGGCCCGCCGCCCGGAGACGGGTCGGCACCGCCAGCTGGACTGGACTACGAGTGGGACCTGTGGCAGCGGATGCAGCGGGTGCACAGCTTTGCACGGACCCACCTGACACAGGCGGGGATCCGGCAGAAGCGGTACTACGACCTGCGCTGCAGGGGGCCTGCCTTCCAGCCCGAGGACTCGGTTTGTGTGTACAACCCGCGCCGCTGCAAAGGCCTCAACCCTAAGCTGGCGCCGTCGTGGGAGGGGCCCGCTGAGGTACTCGGGGTGGTGGGCGAGGTCTGCTACCGTGTCCGGTTGCGAACACAGGGGAGAGTGGTGGTCCTGTACCGAGACCGCCTGGCCCCCTACCAGGCCCGGGAGGAGGAGCCGTGTGAGGAGGCTCCAGAGGAGCAGCCGGGGCCGGAGCCGGCCGATAGTGGGGCGTCCGCAGCAGTTGGCCGAATACGAGTACAGCCTGAGGGGGGTGTTCGACGTCGGCGAGACGCCAGATGCTTCAGGTGGGGGCAGTGTAACTGGTGGTGAGGAGGAAGCGCCCCTAGGCGCTCGTAGTACCGCTGGGCATGCTGGGAGTGGTAGGCGGGAAGAGTCTGAGGGTCAGCACGATGACCAGCGGCTGACCCTACCTGTGTAAATAATGTCCTAGTAATTCTAGTGCCCTGTGTAGTCCTGTAAAAGTAGAGTGTGTTGTTAGGTAATTACCACCCTAAATGTGTGTACGTGTTCGTCAGTCTCCTCATGTGTGTGTAGATCCTGTGTTTGGTTTTGGTGTGGTTGTTAAATAAAGTCAGTGCTTGGTTAATCGCGTCTCCACTGTTCTTTAGTTCTGAAAAAGAACCTGCTAATGCTACAATACAATGCGTGCTCAAAAACCGTTACTTATTAGCTTAAGAAGCGGCAGTGTTTTGACAAAGTGTGGTATTCGAACAGAAAATGCTGAAGTGTTTAATACTTGCTTGTGAGCACATCTCCCTCGATTTAGACAAACTCTTGTTCGGCTGATGATTTCAGATCAAAATCTGAATCAAGTGGAAAGAATGCTGAATTTCGCTGGGTACTGGGTATCACTGTTACGCCATCAGGTCATGCTAGGAGGATTGGGGGGATCAAATTGACACAGAGGGACCCAATGTGGGGGCTGAACCCACAGTTCTGATATTAAGAGATTCATGCTCTATGGACTGTGCCTACATTATATAACTCTGGTGCTCCAGCAGTAATGTTTCTGGGTGTGGATGAACATGACATAATAAGTTGACAGCAGGAACATGTGGCCCACAGGCAGTGACAGTATCTCTATCACATTTGGCTGCAGTATATTGTGTTGAGAGCAGCAATAACGTTCCTGCAGAGATGGGAGTGCCTTTAATACAGCTCTTTCAATCGGACAGAGTAACAGGAACTGACCTAAAGTTTCGGCTGTGGATCCATCTCCACTTGGGGGAAAGAGACAGTAAAATTGCGATGAAGAAACAGAAAGATTTGTGCTCGCTGCAAAGTAGGAAAGAGGAGGTCAGACACATAGAACAGCTTGGTGATAATTTGCAGCGACAGTTTTATGTTATTTAGTACACGGATTTCTCTTCATGTTCCTTAAGATGTGTAATTTGTATGTTGGTTGTATGAGAACATGTTCTTCTAAAGTCCTGTCAATTGACAGTGGAGAGCTAGCTGGTGCAGTCAAACAAATCCGTGTCATGTTTTTAAAATAGTTTAGCTAATGAGCACCGAGAGTATAAATGAATTCTCCCACCCTCCATTCGAAGATAAAACTCCATGTGCAAGTCTAAGTTTCCTTGAAGCTACTGATGTTCGTCATTATTGGACATTCCCGGTGATATTGACTAAGGAGCTCAATTTTTACTTGTTGTAGTTCAACATGTGCAATACATTCGTATCCCCTGCAAATATCAGCAAGGTCAGTGATATTCTCAACAATTTGTGCCATTGCAATTCGTGCAATTCGTGCCATACTTTTTCGAAATGTATTCTGACATGCCAGGATCATATTTAAAAAACTGGTGCCTTAAAATTTCTTGCACTTCAGGATTTTGATAGTCTGTTACATTGTCTTTCACACGTCGGTGTCAGAACTGTGAGACATTTTCATAATCGGGGGGAAGGCCGTAGCAATAAGCAGAAAGTGCATTCACCTTTTCTCAGTGTAAGTCCGTGTTGTGGTGAGTTTTTAACATTGGTTTGCGATTTTCTGAAATATATTCCATACAAAAATATAATTTGGACAGTCGCTATTTATTTGGATACAAAGGAACAAGTAATAGGTTTATTCCATGCTGAAAAAAAGAAGAAAGAGAACACAACGTTTTGGCCGTGGAGCCTTCTTCAGGTGTGAGAGAGACAGGGCAGTAGGCAAAGGTAAAGTAGCGGGAGAACAAAGGTTGAGAGGGAGGGGGAGTGAGAGGCGGGAGCAGGGGACAGAAAGAGAGGCCAATCAAGAGGTGTGAAGTCAGAATGTGTGCAGAGAGGTGTGAAATGAAACTTCCAATGAATGGAGAAAAGTTAAAAGAACAGTAATCTTTTGTTAAGGGAAGGGAGAATGTGTGATCCTAGCTGCAGAATAATTTTAGTTTCGGTGGTCTTTCTGATGTATGAGTTCGGAAAACCGTCTTTGAGAACACAGACGGAGAGATTAGAGTGGTCGTGGCCGTCAGAGGTGAAATGAGAAACAATGGAGAGATCTTCAATCTTCACAGCCCTGATGTGTTCTCTGATTATTTACACGTGTATAATAAATATAGTAAATATAATAAATTAATTACTGCGAAAATAATTTACTTTGTACACTGGGCAGAATGCCGTATACTCCTAGTTGCGGCACACACGATACATACAGTAAAAAGCCTCAGGCACTGTGTTAGATGTGTTTTCGACGTTATATATGCGTTTATTCATGTCGTCGATTTAACGGTTGCAATTCGACGTTGATTATACGTCGAGGCGACGTATATATATGTATAGCCGTATTTTCGCCGTAAATATACGTATATTCGACGAATCAATGCCCACAGCTTGGCATACAAGGGTTTTGCAGAGGGGGTCTTGCCACCTGCCTGAAAAAAAACAGTAAAATGTTTGAGTGCCTATAGAGTTTCTATTTTTATTTTCTTGACAAAAGTTGATACCATTTCCTGGACACCCCGTCCCCCATCAGTGCGCGGTGCCCGGGGAAAAATCTGTAGGGGGGCATCTGAAATTCTGAGGGGGGAGTGATATTTTGGTTGAAACGGAACTGTACGGTGCAGCTACCCAAATGAAATCTCGCAGCTATGCCATTGATTAGTGCTTCATGATAGAAGATAACGACTAGCAATCTGGTATTTGCGATGAAGTTCAGTTTCACATTTTTCGTCACTCTCACGGTTTGTATTGCCTGGAGCGAAAAGTACCAAAAGCGTTTATTTTTGCAGCTACATGGACGTTCTGAATCGTTAAGAAAAAAATGTTGTAAAACCAACAGAAAGCACAGACTGCTATAACTAGTCCTAGTTATATAACGATTTTAAGTATAATGATAAACTACTGCAAGGAATCGGTCCACCTGAGCAAACAGGATCGTAATGTTGACACTCAATAACGACACTGATATGTGCAGTTCCTGGACGGATAGCCCTCCTGCCCATCAAACAGACTGAGTGACTGTTCGTGTCATTTAGTGTTGTCTGACCATTGACAAAGTACAACTATTTTTTTAGGGCGCAAATTAAGTTAGGTAAATCTTTTTGCCCAAAACTGAAGGGGCGACATTCCCCCCTCCCCCCGTGATGCCAGGCCTGTCCCCATCCTATTCCATAATGTCATTATATATAATACCATACAACAGTGACCGATCCTTACTAACTGCATGTGTTAAAATTGCACATCAGCTCATAGCAGGGGGCACATAGCCGCGATGTATTATCAATGTTAAATTTCAACCATAATATCGACGACATTAATAAACGCATACGTTGAGAAAATATCGAAACCAGCATATTTTCCGGTTATATACCACAATGCATTGCTAGTATTCGTTGGTCACCATTTTGGACACGTTTTTCAAACGTAGAAGTATATCCGCAAATATCTCAGCAATCCTCTTTTGACGAGTAAGTATGAACAATAATAATACTATCTGAATACATACAGATCTTTCTTAATATTATTTTGATTAAAATAGTACGTGAATAAGCAAAAAAATGGCACATAAAATACTGTGAATGGGGAAGATGACACAAAATCGTTTTGCCGTTTCTCTTATTCTTTTTCTATGTTGTACTTTCAAACTTTGGGTACTCTTTAAATAGGACAGACTTTATTGCTCAACTGCTATGATGCAAGCCAAATTTTATACATTTATTTCAGCTTTGAGCTTAGAAAACCGTTCATTTTTTAGATTATACTAAAGAAGATATTAATCATCATTTATTTGGGAAGTAATATTTTATAATTTTCTCCTAGCTGCGGTGCTGAAGTCCCACCCTACATCAACAGAAAAAGAAATAAAGGAGCACGCAATGTGTTACTTGAAGAATGCATATGCAAGGCAGGGGGCCAGGAGATCTGGACTCTGAAAATAATAGATTTTTGGTTCTAACTGTTATGACAATTAGACAGGGTTTGCAAATAGTGGACAAAAATCGACTTAACTTCCATTGAAATATTTTTTTTTCTTGGAAATATAGAAGTTGTACATTTTAAAATGTATATTTGAATCAAAATGTGGTTTTGAGTTAGTGTGTTAATGTTATTAGTTTTGTGTTTGTCATTACTATACTGTATATTGCCATGTTACCAGAATTTGTAGCTGAAGTTTAAGACTAGTTGTGTTTTTTATGATTATTGCCCATATGTTGATTGTTGATTGATTGATTGTATACAAGTATAATTTGAAATACATATGTTTCAGGTGTGAATGTGTATTTTCAGAATAAATTTCTAAACCTAATCATTGGCTTGGTTTACTTGTTTCTACACCTATAAAATCTATCTTTGATGTATAATAGACCTCTACCCATATACGTATAATAGACCTCTAAAGTTATCCGTATAATAGACCTCTAACCATATACGTATAATAGACCTCTAAAGTTATACGTATAATAGACCTCTAACCATATACGTATAATAGACATCTAAAGTTATACGTATAATAGACCTCTAACCATATACGTATAATAGTCCTCTAAAGTTATCCGGAACTCTAACCATATATGTATAATAGTCCTCTAAATTTATCCGTATAATAGAACTCCAACCATTTATTTATAATGAACGTCTAAACATAGACGTATAATTGACGTATAACTTTAGACGTATATTAGAATTTCATTCTAGACGCATTGTAGACCACATTTAGACGTCTAAGGTATGCAATTAATAGACGTATATTATACGTCTTTTGCCCACTGGGATACTAATTGAACAATGCAGATTTATGCAGCATTCGTACTGGATTTGAGTGGGATTCTGAAATACTTCTTGCAAAGGTATTCAGACTTTCTTGAACCTATAATAAAAACACAGACCTGAAACTCCCTAGCTTCCAATCCCTGATGTTACTGTCCTTAAACTCGGACATGATGTTCTGCAGACGTGTGCATAATGTCCTGTTTTCTTACAGTGTAGACATCTTGCTGTTCACGCTCCGGATTCATCTGCTTTGTGCATTGTTAGTCCGCACCTGTAACAAGTAATGTCAGCCGTCCCCTGTTCTTCTATATCTCTAGCATGACTGCGTCCTGCTGCTCGGCTTTTGTTTGTAAACTTTGTAAAGTTCAGTGTCACTTTGTCACTGTGGTCAGAAAGCATTCTTGATTCTGCTTGAGCTGCTTCATGAATTCTAGCGACTGTAAGAGCTCTTTCTAATGTCAGCCCTTCCTCCTGCAGCAATTTATAGTCTCTTACAGTATGTGCACATTTTTCCATAAGTTGATCTCTTAACATGTCAGTTTCCAATACTCCAAAGTCACAAGATTTAGCCAGTTCTCTTAGTGCAGTCACAAAAGCATCAACAGATTCGTCCTGAGACTAAGTTCTCTGCCTAAATGTATGCAGTTCCAAAACCACTTTTCTCCGCGGTGTAAAGTAAGCGTCTAAGGCAGCTACAGTCTGTTCATATGTACCTTTTTCTCCAGGGAGGTTGGCGAAAATCCGCTGCACGGGAGCCCCGATACAGTGCAGTAATGTAGCACGTCTCACGGCATCCTGAGCTTCTGTAGATCCACTGGCTATTTAACAAAATCTGTACGACTCCATCCATATCTTGTATTCCGTATACAAATCCGGAGCTCCGAGGTTCAGTGGAAGCGGTGGAAAAAAGCTGGGCATAAGCAAAGCTTCTCGGCGCGGCTGCCATATCTTCCATGGCGCAAGCTAAACGAAGTTCGTTTCTACCAGCAAGAGAACTAAAATCTGCACTGCACTCGCTTTGAGTCCGTCAAGCACTCATCTCTCGTCGCCTTCAATGTTGTGTATCTTAATAAAGAGACGTTTTTATATTATTTTAACTATTTTATTAACTACACAGATCACGCCCTTACACCATATATTCCTGCCTTCTACTCTCTCGTTCTGTTGTCTGGCGATGTCTACTCACTATACTACATTTAGCATGACTTCTTGTTGCAGTTGAGCTCAAAGCTGGAGATGATCTCCATATTCTAACGCACTATCTAGTCCGAAACGTAGTACACAGTACATACTTTTTTAAGTGAAGTCAGGTTGTTAAAACATTAAACCAGCGCCCTGTCACAGAAATGTACCCCAGTCTCCCGCGCAACAAGCGGGGGTACTCAGCACTATGCTAACGAGGAGCGCTTGTCTGCAGCTGAGCGTCAGCTCTGTTTACTGTCAGCAGTCATTGCCTCATTTCCAAAGACTTTTTCACCTGCTCTCAGCTTTTAAAGACAGTCATAAACGCTCAAGAAGTAATTCATGTCAGTTGGAAGTCTGTTTCTGTTGTCTCAGCTCTTGATAAAGAAAAGCCGTGCGTGGGAGACTCCCTCTCTGAAGAAGTTTGCCGTCACCCTGCGAGGGAGAAGAGCCATCAATCACCGAGGCAACCACTGAGACAGTTAACATTAAACACGTGAAATGCGAGATGTTGTGATTTTTTCCCCGCTTAAGGCTTCTATTGTTTCTACTCTAACGAGAAAGACCTCTTTATTAGAAGTGAGATTTTAACAAACGTCTCCAGGGTTAACTGCGACCTGAACGCAACGCCTTAGACCACCAGCCATCTTGCCTGTGGTACTTAGAGCAGCGCTCAATAAAAATGATCAGAACCCGAAAGCGCTTCTTATGCGGATCAGTATATTCCGATTCCACTGGTTCTGCAGAAGAAATAAGAAAAGCCGAACTCAAAGCACTGTGTTGCCATTACGGGTACCCTGCAGCTGCTTTAAGATCTACTCACACCGTGTTGCCATTAAGGCTACCTAGTTAAAAAAAAAAACTTATCGTCACCTTTTTGAACGTGATTATTAGACACCCGTTAAATCTCAACCGAGGTTTCTTGAGAGATCTTCAGCGAGCGAGTATTAAAAAACTACGTCGCTTCCAACCTCTGCTGTCACTGTAAACTCGGACGTGATGTTCTGCAGAGTTGCAGTGTGCCTTTCCTCTTGTCGTATTCAAGAGTACTCACTGTGTGAGCTCCTCACTGCGTGTCCTGTACTCTACTGTGATTTAATTTAGATAATTACGTGGAGTAGAGTGACAAGATCTACTTGAACATTTTCGGTTTGTGAAATGAAACACTAAATACACTACTGTAAATACAAGTAATGGACATTTAAAATAACCACAGTACAGCTAGAAGAGTGAAAGATAAAAGACTATTTAGAATGACATTAACAATAGACTTATGAATAGCACATCCGCCCGAACAGGGACTTGAACCCTGGGCCCTCAGATTAAAAGTCTGATGCTCTACCGACTGAGCTATCCGGGCTCTGAAACAAAGTCAACACTGTCGGGATCCTCGCAAGTCACGTGTCTCTTGTGCGGAAGAGCAGTCATACCTGACCCGTCTGGAATGACCACTGACAGACTATCTAGAAGCGACGCTACCATTCCCAGTAGAATGAGTGAGAAATACAGCATGACATGGGTAGTAAAGGGGCTCCAACAATCCATCATTCCTCACATAACTGATTTTTTTCAATAGCATTTTGACCTTTTTTCACATTCAGATTTTTTTCACATTTAATAAAATCTTTTAATCAACAACATTAAAAAGAAAACAAATGGAACATTTTTCGGAACAATAATTTAAAAAAAAACTTTCAATGCCTTGGTTGTATACGTGTGCACACCCTTTATAAAGGGAGTTGCAACAGTGCTGAAATTTAAAGAGCATTTCTGTAGAGAAAACAGCCTTGATGTTAAGCTTAGGGAGCCTGTCTTTTAGAAATTCTATTTCTTAACACGTTGCACAGCCTCCCGCCAGACTAACAAATATTTTTTTGGAGAAATTGACTCACACACCGGAAGACACTAACGTTTATTTACGTTAGAGTATGTGAATAACAGTTTAACCGAAAAAGTTTGTAATTGTGATTTTGTTAAAATTCAATAAATCGTCTATCAACAGTTAGAATTTATTAAGACATTGTTTTATTTCATAAACTATAAGACAATTAAGAGAGTTTATAGGTCATATCCGTCGCTTATGTTCTTTTAACTCTAGAGTTCAGGATTCAAACCCAGGTGCGGGTGATTGTGTTTCTTGAATCTCTTGTAATCATCAAAAGTCGATGTGTAGTCCTTCAGTACTTTCTCGAGTTGTGCTATGGATATTTTATACAATCAATAATTGTCATGCTCTTTTGCATTTTCCTTAAACGTAAAAATCTACACGAGAGCAGTACAGGACACAGAGTGAGGAGTTCGTGAAGCTTTCAGTTTAGTGCGGAGTTCAGAAGGAGGATTCGCTCGCTGAATGATCTCTCAGGAAATCCCGGGTGAGATTCAACAGGTGTTTTCTTCAACAGCCACGACAAGTGTGAAGCAATCTCTGGATTTCCTGAATTTGAACTAAATTATTAGTTCAAATAATTTAGGATTTAACAGAACTAAATGAGGTACATTTAAAACAGCAGCGCAACTCTGCAGCATGTCGAGTGTGTCTGCATTTAATTTTGTAAACCTGGCTCTCTCTGAACTCGAGCAAAGAGTTCTCACTCAACAGAAGATTGCGATGTGAGTACTATAACATAAAGCACCAGGAGATGCCAAGAACTGAACCCAGGACCTCATACATGCAAAGCATGCGCTCTACCACTGAGCTACATCCCCAATGGAAAAGGTTATGGAACAGACTTAGAGATGTGCAAATGCTCACTGATCGCACCACTCACGAAGAATGCCTGCAGTTTCCCACTTTCGCGTTTCTTCTACTACAGAGTAAATTCATAGGAATGAAGAATTAAGGAAGGAAAAATAATCGCATCGATGCTTAAAGAGATTGGGCACAAATTAATCTGTTATTTTTGTATCCAGTTACATGGGCGACGGTGGTTGATTCCCAGACGGGGGAGTGCTTTTTTTCTACCTCCTTACTCGACTGTCTTTCAATTCTATTTTATTTGAAAGCTTTTTGCATCTTTTAAGTGCTCTTGATTAAACTATGCATAGAAAAACAGCAGTACTGATTATTTAACGTAAAAGGGTGAAACAACGCCCCAACCACAGGAATGGTAACAGGAAGGATCGTGTTCTTATTTAATATGTCCTTTTGAGATGTCTTGTCAATGCACACAGGCGGTAGAGCTGAATAATTTACTTTTAGTGGTGTTTTTAAACAAAGATGGAACACGTTTTTTCTATACCAGGAAGAAAGGAGCAGACTTTAACTTTAAGAGGCAAAAATGACACCTTGTCAAAGCTAATATTAATTAAAATGACATCACAACAAAAGAGTGGAGCCTTGAGTGAATAAAGCCTTGAGTGGAGCCTTGAGCTTTCATTGGACGTCTGTGTCTCCATAACTTTGTAGGTGAGAGAGAGGATTGTGATAATTTGCAGGTGCTTCTCGGAAGTGCATTGGTGGTACAGGCGCCTTCCAAATAATTGAGTCAGGTTTGAATCCCAGCCAGTGCAAACCTAAATCTTTTCAAGATAATCTGTGGTCCGCTAACACATCTTTTAAAACACTACAACACCCCGTGTGAAACATCATGAGCATCTGTTAAACCTATCTACCTGCCCGTTCCTAGCAGAGACATGACGAGGGTCTAAAGGGACATTTTGAGCCGTAAAAACATTTTATCATTCTGTACTTTCCTGTGCAGTCTGGCCAGTTCCACTTTAACTGCGTCCGACAACGGAGGTCAACGAGAGTAAAGGGACACTGCACGTCTGCAGAACATCACGTCCGAGTTTAAGGACAGCAACATCAGAGATTGGAAGGTAGGGAGTTTCAGGTCTATTTCAGGTCTGTGTTTTTCTTATAGGTGCAAACAAATCTGAATACCTTTTCAAGAAGTATTTCAGAATCCCAGTCAAATCCAGTACGAATGCTGCATAGATCTGCATTGTACAATTAGTATACTGTTTGTCCGTTGAATCAAACATGCCTTATGTAGCATTTCTAAAACAGGAGAGATCATTAGGGAATGCGCTTTCCTGCAAAAATAAAATGACTTCAAGGGCACTATAAGCAGAGGTGCTCTACAGAAGAACTATAGCCAGAGATGCCAAAGAGATCGAGATTTCACCACGTGAGAGAAAGCATCTCGGAAAACGAAGTTGCAGTCGTTTCCACGCCTCATAAAACCACTAGGTCAAACGACAAGAGCTGAAGAGCCGCTGTTGAGAGTAAATAGACTTAAGAACGCTCTAAGGAGCTGGCTTAAACCTCCAGCCTCTTCAGGAGCATCTGTTGGAGTCACACTGCTACAGCGTATCTCCTTGTTAAGTATCCCTTTTGTTGTTGCTACCTCCAGGCGATGTAAACCAGAGTCAGAAAAAAATAATTTGAACAACATTATTCCCATGTTTATTCGAAGGTGCAGTGGCCAAGTGGTAAGGCGTCGGTCTCATAAACCAAAGACTGTGTTATCAAACCCCACCCGTGCCTCTTTCGAAGTCTTCAAAGAAACTTGCAATGTAGGAGTCTCAATAGTAAGAGACCATAACTATCGCCAGTGATTAGTGTTCATGCATATCCTGCCTTGCCTTCTGGTCGACAAAGCTTGTCTCTCTTCACACCCATCTTCTGAATGATCGCCTCAGCATTGGAAAGGAACGTGTGCTTGGTACAGCCCCCCACTCCATGGTCTGATCACAAACAGATCGGGTGAGCTGTCAGTCCAGGTTGGAAGTAACGTTCGAAAGCACTAAAAATCTGACTTAGGAACGAGAAGACCATGTTTCTTTAAACAAGTAAACGATAAAATAATATACTGCCTGCAAGACTGTCAAGTTCAAGTTCAAGTTTAAAGTTCAAGTTTATTGCCATTATACTCATACACAGGTATATGGTATAACGAAATGATATTTAGCTAGCTCTCGGACATAAGTAGTACAAAGAAAAAACACAACAACAATACAATTGTATAACAAAAGAAAGACAGAGACAACAGCCGATGTGCAAAAAACAACAACAGGCAGTGAGCAAAACAACAAAAAGATGACAGGTTATGTGCAAAAACATGCATCAAAAGAATGAAATAAAGGGATAGAAATGATGGGGAGTGAGCTTTTGACATGTATGGTAGAGGTAGATTTTCAATGTGTGTTTGGGTTTTTGGTAAGAAAGAAGGCACTGTGATGTTCAGATCATAGGTGAGAGGTGAGGAGAGAGTGAGAGAGGCTGGGAGTTTAATAGTTTGATAGTGCGGAGGTAAAAACTGTTTCTGAGTCTGGTAGTCCGGACCCGAATGCTCCGGTACCGTTTTCCATGTCATGCTAAACGCCACAAATTGTGTTCGTCCAGTCATATCAATCGTTCTAAAGTTACGGAAAATCGGATGCGACTGGTGCAATCAGCATCCATTTTTTTCAGGATAGTCGAGCGGTTTAAAACAGCAAATTCACAGCTTCGTGTCTTCTAGGCTTTGTGTTTCACTCTCCAAATAGAGGCACGGGTTCAAATCCCACTCCCGACAATCAGGCGTTTTACCCTGTCTTTTTACCTGCCTTTACACTGTTTCAGTCTTGTTGTGGTCGCTGACAATCACAGTACGAGGAAAACGGAGAAACTGCTTAGCAAAAACATAACGGACAGAAAAAAGCTTCGTAAACACGTGAATGTGATTAGCAGCAGTAAGGTATGTATTCAAATGTTTAAGGCTGATTTATAACAGCAGCAGAAGAAAGGTGCAGCCTTTGTGAGAATTCGCGGGTTTTTATGCTGCTTGGACCTCTTTCAAGCCTATGAAGTGACCCCCGTTTTATTTTCATTTTCAAACTTCAGAACCGAATAACAAAAAGGTTTCATGTGTGACAGCATTCGGTTGCAAATACCGTTTCCACGATGCATTCAGCGACGGGAATGAAATATTTTAGTGCTGGCTCAAATGCGAGGAATTTCAGAAAAACCTGGAAAAGCAACGCTTGCAGTAAAGGACAAATTTAAAGCGTGTAGTCAGCATGAACTGAACAACGCAATGCTCTGTAAAAACGATCAGAAGCCGCAATTACTCTTTTATCTCGGACAGTTCATTCCAATACGATGTTTCCGCAGAATAAATGAAATGCCGAACTCCAAACATGTTGTTGCCATTATTGTTACTCCTGCTGCTGTAGTTTTAAGCTTTAATCATTGGGTATGTAATGTTGTAAAGGGGCTGGACTACTTTGTTCAGTCCAAATTCCACTATGTGAATTTATGCTGTTTTAATATAAGCATTAACAATACAATGCGTGCTCAAAAACCGTTACTTATTAGCTTAAGAAGCGGCAGTGTTTTGACAAAGTGTGGTATTCGAACAGAAAATGCTGAAGTGTTTAATACTTGCTTGTGAGCAGATCTCCCTCGATTTAGACAAACTCTTGTTCGGCCGATGATTTCAGATCAAAATCTGATTCAAGTGGAAAGAATGCTGAATTACGCTGGGTACTGGGTATCACTGTTACGCCATCAGGTCATGCTAGGAGGATTGGGGGGATCAAATTGACACAGAGGAACCCAATGTAGGGGCTGAACCCACAGTTCTGAGATTAAGATATTCTTGCTCTATGGACTGTGCCTATATAGCTCTTGTGCTACAGCAGTAATGTTTCTGGGTGTGGATGAACATGACATAATAGACTGACAGCAGGAACACGTGGCCCACAGGCAGTGACAGTATCGTTACTGTATATTTGGCTGCAGTATATTGTGTTGAGAACAGCAATAACTTTCCTGCAGAGATGGGAGTGCCTTTAATACAGCTCTTTCAATCAGACAGAGTAACAGGAACTGACCTAAAGTTTCGGCTGTGGATCCATCTCCACATAGGGGAAGGAGACAGTAGAATAGCGATGAAGAAACAGAAATATTTGTGCTCGCTGCAAAGTAGCAAAGAGGTGGTCAGACACATAAAATAGCTTGGTGATAATTTGCAGCGACAGTTTTATGTTATTTAGTACATGGATTTCTCTTCATGTTCCTTAAGATGTGTAATTTTTATGTTGGTTGTATGAAAACAGTTTCTTCTCAAGTCCTGTCAATTGACAGTGGAGAGCTAGCTGGTGCACATCTTCAAGAAGACTCTCTTTAAGGCGATTACAAGTTTCTCGAACAAATCTGTATCATATTTTTAAAATAGTTTAGCTAATGAGCAACGAGAGTATAAATGAATTCTCCCACCCTCCATTCGAAGATAAAACTCCATGTGCGAGTCTAAGTTTCCTTGAAGCTACTGATGTTCGTCATGTTGGACATTCCCGGTGATATTGACTAAGGAGCTCAATTTTGACTTGTTGTAGTTCAACATGTGCAAAACACTCGTATCCCCTGCAAATATCGGTAAGGTCAGTGATATTCTCAACATTTTGTGCCATTGCAATTCGTGCAGTTCGTGCCATACTTTTTCGAAATGTATTCTGACATGCCAGGATCAGAGGGTCATATTTAAAAAACTGGTACATTAAAGTTTCTTGTACTTCAGGATTTTGATAGTCTGTTACATTGTCTTTCACACGTCGGTGTCAGAACTGTGAGACATTTTCATAATCGGGGGGGAAGGCCGTTGCAATAAGCAGAAAGTGCATTCACCTTTTCCCAGTGTAAGTCCGTGTTGTGGTGAGTTTGTAAAATTGGTTTGCGATTTTCTGAAATATATTACATACAAAAATATAATTTGGACAGTCGCTATTTGGATATTCCCTTTCAGTGAAGATGTCTACAGTATTCCAGCCGGATTAGTACTGATCGAAGAGAGCCATCTACAGGCGAAAGGCGACATAACATCACAGCAGCAGCATTTAAGGTGGAACGAAAAACACGCATAAGAAGCTGGTGAATAAGAAGCTACTGTAACTTCAGCCTTGTAGCAGACCCTGGGAGGCACGCTCAAAATAATCATCTTTCCCATTACTTCAGAGTCATATTTAGATCGCTTTACTCCAATTTTATTTGATTGATGGGAGATGTGAAGCCATCGAGCCTGTACTGCGCTTTCATATTGAAATTGAAGCCATTTCTCATGCTTTCTCTCAGTGTCCGGGCTGCAATTGCCTGTAAAGTAGGCGACTTGAAAATGAAACGTGTAATCACCTTACAGAGGGTCTTCACGACGGGGTGCGTCAGCTTGTTTTCCATTTTTGTCAGTTTACTGGACTTCTGAAGAAACCTATCTACAACGAAGATACAAACTGCACAGTTTAAGGCACATGAAGAGAAATCTGTTTGCTGATTGACTCAAAAAATGTCGATACAAATAATCTGCCAGGCTGATTTACTTGTCCGACCACCTCCCTCCGTCCCCCTTTGCTGTTAGCACAATTCTTTCAGTTTCTTTTCTTGTATTTTCCTTGCTATTTTAGTGTTCCCCATGTATAGATGGATCCACAACCGAAACCGTTTTCACTCTGTGTTTCTGCAGCGTCAGTCTGTATGAGGAGCACACCTTGCACGGGGCCAGTGGCACAATCGGTCAGCTCATGGTACTTATACAGCAGTGCATAGCGGAGTTATGCTGCGGTTGTGAGTTCGAGCCTCACGTAGAGCAGTGTCTTTAGCTACTGAAAGCAACTGTCAAGTTTAGATACTATCAGGTATCTGATGGAGATAAATTAACATCAAACGAAGAAGTAAAGGTTTATTGTGTGTGATTGTGACTTCGAGTCACAATCAAATAAGGCTCCACAGCTGGAACATTGTGTTTCCTTCTCTTTTCAGCATGGAATAAACCTTGACTTTTTCCTTTGAAGCCTGACGCTTGCTGACGCAGCTCCTTTTTAATGTTCTTTTTCTTTTGAAGTTGTTGCGTTTGTTTGTTTTTTTCGTAGTTGTTAGACTACTACAGGGATTTACCTAGGTTCCTGGAAGACTTCTTGTTTTGTGTTTGTTGTGTTTTCGGGTTACAACATTTTTTTTTATTCTATTGATAGGACCCCACGCATTACTATGGGAGTAGTTAACTTTATTTCTTACATTGTACCTGAAATTACCACATAAACTACTACTCTGTTTCCCTTTTTTTAAAAGGCACAAGTGAAGTTTGTTTTTCCTTGCTGCTGATTGGTAGTTACAATGGGTCAATTGCAATAAACTTATATACAATAAACTCAGCTGAAATTTGTCAGCAACTCTGTACTAAACCTGTTCTCAGTGGCAACAAACCTAAAATAACAGCTGCTGCCCGTTAGATGTTACTGCATTAGGAGTCTAGCTTAAACCACCTCTTCATAGGTTTTAAGCAACTCAGTAGCGCACTAAGCAGAACAATTGATCACATTAGAACTGTCTTGAATGTAATGGAAATAAAGTACTCATTAAGTAACAAGCTTATGCACCACTTGCTTGAAAATTATTATTATATTTAACTAAAATTGCTTTCCAGACACCACAAATATTCACAATGAATGTTATCATTACACGTATTTATTAATAAAAGTGTTATTTATTAATAATTAAGTTCCATGTATATCTTTATTAGTAGCTGTATTACAAGTAATGCATATACAGTCTTTATTATAGTTAGTTTTCAGTTATCCTGGGGAGGGTAGAGAATGGAAATTAAGGAAATAAAAATTTAAAGGGCTTTTAAGTCTTCAATGTGTTCTGTCATAGCTGTGTGTTGTCATATCTGGGTGTTAATTTAGTATATTTGTTGTATTATTTTTTGTGATTTGACACTACACTTGTGTTTCTCATTAGAAAGCAGTAAGATTTTTTTTTATTTGAGGGTACAGAAAATTGTATTGTACGGCCAAATTTAAGGTTATGTTAAGAAAGCCTTATTATTACCTTTTGCAACGTTATTTATTGAAGACGGTTCTTCGGAATAGTGTCCCTTACGTATCTGTGACTGTAGTCCAACAATAACGGTGCTGAAATAGCCGGAATGTGTGGGAAGAAGATGGAGATGGAACAGGAGGCTTATTCAGTCGATAGAAAGGTTGTGTCGGAATGAACACACTACGGTTATGGTACTGGGTTTAAGAGCATTACGATCCTACAGTCTCCTGATCCGTAATCAGATGCGTTATCCAATACGCCACTGACCCTTGTACTGCATTCCTTAAGTGCACCACTGTGAGCTTGCGCCGCTACAATAATACATCGCCCCAGTCCAAATTTTCTCAATTAGGTTCACGTTTTCTATGTGTATTTAGTTAATAAGTCTTTCATTTTGTCTGTTTTAAAAATTGCATCTCTTTAAAACAAACGAGTTTATGTGTCGCGCTGAAATTCACACATGAGGGAATTCAAACGAAAGAAATCACAGAAAATATATTGCGCTTAAAAAGAAATCCAGAGTGGAGACGCTGGTGATAGAAAACAGAGCTTCATACGATGCATGAGATGCTTTACCTCTGAACTAAACTCGGCTCTTTAATCATGTTAGGAAGAGTGTATAGTCAACAGTGTACATTTTAAAAATCAAAGCAAGACAATGAGACACGAAGTGAATTCGGAACACGAGCCTCTCCTTCATTGTTTAATGATCTAAGTGAAAGACAAATTCACTATTTTCACTTTGTGATTAAAAACCACTTTTATCACACGTTAAGCACTCCTGATGGTGTCGAATAGTTCTCTTTTCTACCCTCATCATTTGAGGATCCCCAGCTAAAATATCTTTTTAAACGACAACAAAATTGCAGTATTTTGAATACTATTTAAGTTTACATAGTCACATTCCCGGTGATATTGACTTAGGCGCTCAACTATTAACTTGTTGTAGTTTGACTTGTGCCAAAAGTTTGAAATATCTGCAACTATCAGGATGCTTGAGGACATCCAAAGAAACCCCATCTTTTTTGGGGAGACGGTGTTGAGGTCGGATTAATTTGAAATGCGTCTCTGGGGACTTTTGATTTACCAACGTCATGTTTAACTGAAGGATACGCTGACTGACTGTGCCATAGAAACTAATGCACATCACCTTTCTTCTACATTCACAGGTTTTTGGCTAAAGACAAAAAAATCGTTTTTGTTTCCTTGCCAGCTGGCAGTAATTCCTCTGCACTGACAAAACAGATGAATATTTTATCTTTCGTAATTTGTATGGATTTTTTAAAAAACAAGTTGTTCCAAAAATTGAATGAACACTTCCATTAAATTTAATGTAGAAGCATGTTGCTGTCCATAATGATAAACTGTGTGGCAAGACAGGCACCACTGAGACTCAACCCCAGGATCTCCTGTTTACTAAACAGGCACTTTAACCAACTAAGCCACAGCATTCTCTTATCCTAGTGTTAATCCCGCATCAGCAGGGTCAGCTTGTCGGCACGCCCGTCTCCATTTGGTGGTTTGAGCTGATGTTGACATGACGTTGCCATTAAAGGCGACCGAGAATACTCCAACCGGCGCGCCGCTACGCCTGCCGTCGGAGAACTAAGCCACAGCACTGGCATCAAATATCCCTTTTACAGCCACTTGGACACATCTCAATTGCTCTGAGACACCTGTATTCAGTGTGCGCTGAGCCTGGTCGCTGAGCAAGTGATGAGAAATGGCTTATGTCCAAGGAGCTCAATATGCTTTTTATGTTCAACGGGGTGTCCACTACAGCTAACACTGAAACGCAGCACAGGCTCTGTGGTTTGACATCTCCCAAGGTAAATGTTGAAATTGTAGGTGGAAGAGGAAAATTACCCTTGAGTACGGGGAAAGTAGCCAACTCATGTCCGGAGGGGGCTAAAGTGTGTACGGAGGTGGCCTAGTGGTTAAGGCAATAACCTATTAATACATGATACTCTGCACAAGTAGGTTTGAACCCCATCCTCGTCGAGGAAGGGCTTTGACGCATTTTGACCTTTTTAAACTTGGTGTGCTTTTGTTTCGTTTGTTCGCTCCTGTACTACAGCAGTAATATTTCTATTAGGTGTATGATCATGGTAGGCTGACAGCAGGAACATGTGGCCCACAAGCAGTGACAATATCAGAGGTGTCTGCAGTGTGTTGGTTTGTGAGCAACGATAAAATAACTTGACATGGAAGCAAGTGTGTCTGCATTAATACAGCTCCATTGAGAGGAAAAAGTAACACAAGAACCAACTTAAATTCTGCAGCTGAAAACGGAACCTACAGTACTCCACGTGATGATTGAGCTCACAACCTTGGTATCACTCCACTACAAAAGCACCACACCCTGACCAATTGCGCTACTGGAGCAGCACGGCACAGTAGCAAATTTTTCTCAGTGCACTCAAACAGTGCTTCTTCCCTAGCCTACCAGCTTCAAGACTTTTTTAAATCGATCAAAGATTAATTGGAAAAGGTTTGTAGATGGGTCAGGTGGGAATCACACCCGGATTCACTGCTTGCAAGGCAGCTATGTTCATCATTATACCCTGGACTGGCGCCATTGGAATGATCTGTAGGGGGGGGGGGGTCTGAAATCCTGAGGGGGGCAGTGATATTTTGGTTTAAACGGAGCCGTTGCAACCATCCAAGTGAATTCTCGCAAGCATGCCACTGATTAGTATTTCATGTCAGAAGATAACGACAAGCAATCTGGTATTTAGCGACGAAAAACAGTTCCACGTTCATCAGAACTCACGTGATTATTTTTGCCTGGAGCATCAACCATATGTGTTCTTTTTTGCAGCAACATCAACGGTAACGAGGTTCTGAATCATTAAGAAATCATTGTAAAACCAACAGAAAGTACAAACTTCTATAACTACAGTCCTAGTTATATAACGATTGTACTATAAGTATAAGGATAAACTACTGCAAGGCAGTTGTCCACCTGAGCAAATAAGGTCGTAATAATGTTGACACCCCAAAACATAGACACTATGTAACATGCTGTTCCTGGACGGATAGCCCTCCTGCACATCAAATAGTCCGATGTAGTAACTGTGAATTCGGGGATAGTGTAGTTATCTGACCATTGACAAAGTACAACTATTTTTTACGGCGCAAGTTAAGTGAAAGTGTTCAAAAACTTTTTATCCAAACCTTTTATCCAAAACTGAGGGGGGTGGGACTGTTCAGTTGAGGGTTCAATTTTGGCATGCCAGTAACATTTTCACAAAACGTCCTAGAGTTACAAAAACACTTACTTTGTGTATAAAGTGCATTGTGTACACACTGTAAGTTCACAACGCGAGAAATACTGCTTAATATGAGATCCTGTCCAGGAATATCAGGGCTGTAGGGGGTCAGATCTATAGATGTAGTAAACACATTATTGGAGTCGGTGTGTCTGCTCTCTGTGTGAGAGCCAGACAGGAAGAATAATCTGTGGTCTGGGAAGAAGACTTTTTCAGGGACGCTGATTTTTCTCCTTGGGGGAATTAAAAGCACTTGTATGGAGTAACCTGGTGGCGCAATGGTAGCACATCTGACACCACCTCAGAAGGTTGTGTGTTCGAATCATGTCGAGGTCGGCTGATGTGTTTTCAGGTTCAGCTGGTGCTGAACCCAGACATTACACCATACAGTCCAGTTTTATCTGTATACCACATAGATAATCTAAATGAAATAACAGAGCAGTACAGAACACACATTCAAGAGATTGCACAGCAAGTCATTTTGAACACGACAAGAGAAAAGGCACACTGCACATCCGTGAAACATCACGTACGACTTTAAAGACAGTTACATCACAGAACGGAAGTTTCAGGCCCCTTTTTTATTACAGGTTCAAGCTAACCTGAAAGTTACAGAGTTTTAGGTCACTTTTGTATTAAATAAAATAAATATTATTTGCCCTTTTTTAAATTGTGGATGAATCCACTCCCATGTACCAAGACCTTACAGTATATTCATGTTAATTAAAATGACCAACGCTATTGGACATTAGCTGGTGCTTTTTGAAACAATTTGCTATTTCATGCAGGAAAGAAAGGAAACCTGACCCAACGTTTGCTTTCAGGTGCGGTTCATTCACATAATGGACATCTATTTCTGAGGAGCCTGATTTAAAATCACACGAATCCGGTAGAAGTCGAACCTACAATATCATGATGCAAAATCAGATGCGCTATCCATTAAACCACCGGCCAATCATGTAACCGAATTGCACCATGGTGAGTTCAGCACTGCAACTAGTAATACACCACCCCATCTAAAATTTCTAAGTGGGAAACGTGTTTTCTACATTTTTATCAGTTTTAAAATATCATATCTTTAAAACAGACAAAGGGTTTGTGTGTCACTCTGAAATTCTGATTGATTTAAAATTCAAAGAAAAAATGTTTTCTTTAACAAGGCAGTGAAATTATGACATCTTCACTCTACTTCTCTCTTGTAGTAAAGCAGACCTTGCAGTGTGAGCATTTGCTACAGTAAATTAGGTAATGTATCATGTTAAATCACTTCTTCAAAACAAAACATTTCCTGGTGCACGTTTTTTCTCCATGAAAAAAATACATTTTTCCCTTACATGCTTTCTCATTTTTTTCCATCAGAGTACAGAAAGAAGATAAAAGGGAAAAGCAGTGTCACAAAAGAACTCCGTCACCCTTGGGAGATGTCAAGCTCATCGGATATGAAAAGTGCCCAATAAAAGCAATTTCTCTTCATTTATCTTAGCTTTAGGGCTGCTATTGTGTGTGAGGAGGCAACTTGCTCAGCCAGCAGACTCAGCGCTTACTGAATACAGGTATGTTTTGAGTGTCATGCTGATCGTCTTATAAATACAAAAGAAACTTTTAAAGCTGATGAAGTAATTTCCATGTGGCTACAACATCCCTGGAAGAGAGATTTTATCAGTTGCACATAATCGGTATTTTTTACTTTTTGTTCAGCACTGGAAATATATTTTTTTAGGTGTTCTTACGAAGATCTCATGAAGTATTGCCAGGACCTACCTTTAGCACTCAATAGCGATATTAATGGAGTAGAAATGTAAGATACATTGATGATCTGAGCTAAAATAGTCCTTACGCGCCTCATGTAACAGTGTTCGTATTCATAGCAAGTAATAATCTTTTTGAACCCCAAACGTTGCTATTGCATTAAGCTTTGTGCGACCATTAGAGGTTTCGGTAGCTTCTGGAGAGCGCACTTTTCCAAACCAAAACCTATAAGAACATTGTAGCGGCAATGCTTGTTAATAAGACAGAATTAAGTGTTTCTGTGCTTTCCCAAATGAGGCCTCATCTCTCCCTTCACAGGCTGCACCACAGAGAAACTATTCATGCAGGCTGATTTAAAGATGTTTTCTTTTGATAAGGGACAGCTCCCAAATGGGGATGCACTTAGCTAAGCCTGGCTATCATGATCAATGGACATCCATTGGTGCCTATCTGTCTAGGGAGTGCCAGATGGACATCTGGACTGCATTCCTAGGTGTCAGGAGTAAATGACTCATATCTCACCTTGATCAACCAATCAGGGACTGGTAGGGCCGAGTAACCCATGTGGGACTCTGATGCCCATGGAACTTTCAGCCATGAACGAGCTGAAGTTCCTCCAGGTAAAAACAGGCAACACGGAGGGCCTGAGAGAATTCTGTGGACTTTTCTAAAGATAATTCAAAGGAGAATTCCAGGGCAGGACGGCCCAGGAGTAGAAGGCTTCCAAGGGCAGAACATTCTCGCAGCGCGCCTCCTGACCATCCTGAGACTCAGCCTGGACAACCACGGAACAGCCAGTGCGTCTGAGTGCCAGAACTTTCCTTTGTTCTAAGAGTCTAGAGCGGAGGTTGCCAGAGAGTAACCAGAGGATCCACCCGAGGTTAGCACCAGCAGCAGGCCTCGTGAACAGGTCAGAACTGTGGACAGCTGAATCACTATTCAGAACTAGCTCTTCATCAGGAACGAACCGGTCCTCTTCCTGACCTGCTGGGACCCACAGTCATCTTTTCTCCTTAACTTTGCTAGTTAAAGCCAACACTGACTAGCCGGTCAGTGAGCATCAGCAGCACACTGTCGCAAGCTGCACAGCACAGCCTGGCACGGAGCCAGAGAGCCCGCAGGAGATCTTAATCCCCAGAGATTGGATGAGTATTCAACTTCAATGCATTACAGCTCGAGAATTCAATTGTTATTCCAACCAGTTGATATCAATTTAATTCCTAAGAGTTATGTACTTGTTTTGAGTATCTAATGTAGAAGTTGTAACCAAGTTCAATCACGAAACGGTCTAAATGAATGATATACTGAACGTATGTCCTCTTGATATATGTAACTCTTCGTAACTGACGGAATATATACCTTTTGTATTCTGATAACCCTCTTGATAAGATCTGTTAGGTTTACATGCATATTCTATGTATTAATAAATGTATCCTCGTGTATTAGTACCTGTGTGTGCGTTGTTTGAGTTATATCGCATGGTTGGATTCTAAAGCCATCAAAAGAATCAATTTTGTGATTTACTGCTACAATTAATAATTGTCCCAGTAAATGCCCAAACCCCACAGAACTGGTGCCTTCAGAGAGCACACTACAACATTATTCAAGGTACACCATGTCCCAGAATCGCTCATCGGGACTAGGATTAATATCAATGGAAAGTACTTCAAAATAAAAGTTTTAACTGAAATATTAAAAGAGTAGGAAAGCATTTAAAATAGAAAAAATCAGTTCAGATGATATTTAATTTTTGAGAAATGGGCACATACATCAGCTCAGTGAGCAGTGCGAGGTGCTCTCCTGGAGATGATGTTATATTAGTTAAAATCATGTGATAGTTGAAAAAGCTTAATACTTAGTGAAACAGCCAGCACAAATGGTTGCGTTTGTGATTATGCCACTTCTCTACTATAGCAGCGTCGATAAAAGACCCTCTGAAAGCAGTAAAGCAATGCACAACTGAATTCATTGCTATTTGGAGAAATCCACAAACTCGTGTTTTTCATGTGCTTTAAAAGACAGCCATACTCACCAAAAAAATAATGACACTGCAGCTGATTTTTTCCGAAGCACAGTTGACCTTTCTGAGCCAATGATGAAGCTCACCCAGTGAATACTATAGCAGAAGGTGGAGTAAAGTGCAACTTTGTAACTACTGCAACCATAGGAACAACTGCAAGAAGCAGAATCAATTTCCCATCGAATGGTGGTGTTGTCTGAGGTACGCGATGTGAACGTGTGGAGAGAATCCCACAATTTCTTCAAAACTTTGACAAAGTATTTCTAATGGAGCGCTGTGCGCAAAGATTGAATAAGCTTTGCTCCTGCCGATGATTCTGCGTGAAAAAGCACAGCATTCAAGTTTCACAGACAAATGCACCATGCCTACAAAACCAATTTAAAAAACAATTGCGGCACACTACGATTCACACTGACTCAAAAGTGATCACGGCAGATGTTGTTCCTTGCATAATGCTAAAGGGACCAAAGAGCATTGCTGTTGGAACACAAAATGAGGCTTTTTTATACCTTGATGTTAAGCTGACAAAGATTATCTTGAAACACCTAGTTCAGTCTCTCGACAGACTGTCAAGCAAAGCTTTTACCCATTGAATTCGCAATAGAAGGAAGGTCAACCCACCAACACTTAGCAGCGGCAAGATTCAAACCTAACCCAGCGAAGAAAATGGAGCATAAACCCAGCACTTAGACCACCCAGCCACACTCCCAACACCTTACTCTTTTGGAGAACGTCGGGTGTCAACAGACAACACCGTTGAAATCGCTGAACTGCCTAGCGGACACTTTGTCGCCTTCTTCTGACCTGTATTTAATGCGGTTCTCTGAAAACTTGGCAAGTTATATCTGTGCTACCTTTATGGAGGGCACACTCATAAGAATCATAGATTCGATCACAAGCGTCAAAAAATGAGCATGAGAAAATGACATCACGCTATAAGGCTGAATGGCACAAATTCTCCTGTTACTTCTGCAGCAAATGTGTGTTTTTTGCTTCTTAACACTAAGATAGTTGGAGATATTTGGCAGCAGTGGGATTCCAACTCACACCCCCAAAGAGACTAGAGCTTTAATCCAGCTCTAAATTAAAAACTGGGTGACTTGTAAGGGCTGGTAGGAGAGGAAAGGTATAAATGCTTCTTTTTTGGACAAAGTCTTTATCTTTACTAAAAGAAGGAAAGAAATATTTGATTATTATTTTTTCACCAGTTGTTTTGATCAAATTATTGTAACGCAGTGCCATATTAAGGTATAATATGTACATGAACGTCATGTCTGAGTCGATGATGGCAGCTGAGTATCGCTGGAGGACAGTTCATCATGAGTGGGTAAGCCTGCATAATGAGGGAGAAGAGATCGGCCTCTCTGACGCAGTGTCCAGTGACACTAACCACTGTTCTCTGCTAATGTAGAGGGTGAATGTTGATTTAGGTGAATGGAAGGTTTCATTCTTGTTTCCGAGCACTTTTTTTGTTGCTGAAAATTAATCTTGTGCATTTGAATGAATTCCGATATTGTCACCTAATTCTATACATTGTTTCATCAACATTTAGAGGAGCTCAATCGCATTTATGAATTGCATAGTGATAGTATTTCTTGTTGTTTAAATGCTTCAGTCAAAAATGTAGGTGCTCCTGTTTTCACCATTATAAGAACTGTGATGCACCAGTAATATTTACTCTCACAAAAGTATTTTAATTGTATTGTTCTGTAACAATCCTGAGTGACACAAACCTTCTCCAGAGGCCAGTTCAGCACACAAGGATCCTCAGTGAAACAAACACTGCAATCACTTCATAAACGCCATTTCTCATCCTTTCTCTTAGTGTCGGTTCTACTATTTTATGCAAAGGAGGCAACTTGACAATGAAATCTTAAAGAGAGTCTTCATGAAGGTGTGCGTCGGCAAGCTGGGCAATTGACTGGGCTTGTGAAGAAACCAATCTCATTCATCAACCATACAAATTACACATCTTAAGGCACATGAAGCGAAATCTGTGAGCTGATTGACACAAAACAATGTCACTTCACATTATCTGCAAAGTTGTTTTGCTTGTCTGACCACCTCTTCCTACTTTACAGTGAGCACATATATTTCAGTTGCTTTCCCCCATGTGGAGATGTATCCACTGCCAAAACTGCTGTCTGATTATTTAAATTATCTATAAAACTGTTACATGACTTCATCTAATTGTAAATTTATAAGACGGTCTATGAGACATTTGTGAGAGTAGCTGAATCCCAGGGCTGGTATGGAATAACACACAGACGGGTCTTCTGTGTGATCTGAGTCCCACTGCTCAGAGCTACAGACTGGTCAAATGGTCACTATTGTAGACACTACCATCGGACCATTGGCTACAAATAATCAATATACTGATCATAGCGTCACTACTGGTGTTTATTACATAAATACTATATATAAATAATAAGATAATTCCACACTCATATGTGTTATAAAACATTTATAAACATTTTGGGAGGCTGACATACAGTAAAGAAAGTAATACTGAAGGGCTGGAAGTCCTGGAAAGGGTTAATAGAACCTTCTTGCTTTCGACCTGGAACAGAGCCCACAACTGCCAGATCAGTGACCCCTGAGCCCAGTTCACAGAGAGGAGAACCAGGAGCTTTTTTATGTCTCTAAGAGGGCTGGGAGGAAGGATAAAAGGGGGAAATGTGACATGAGTCCAGGCTGTTCTGTTTGATATTGTTCATGTAGCAGCACTGATTGTCTGAATATCTTCTGGTTCTGGATTATGAGGATTGAGAGCAGTACAGAGTTGAGATCCTGTGTGAGTGTGAGCCTGAGCTGTGAATCTGACTGAGAAGAGAATAATGAGTTTTTATTCTGCCTAAGAATTTTCCAGAGAATTTTTCCTGATAATTTTTCTTCTTTTCCAAGTGGTGTTACATCCCCTTCAGATACCCTGCACAGACTGCCAGAGAGAAGAGGAGAGAGATGGACAGATAAAAGCACACACAGCAAGAGACACATATGTCTTGATTTACTTTGAAGCAAGTGTTCATTTCTTTTCTGGAACAAGTTGTTTCTGAACTTCAAGAAATTCATACAACTTCTGAAAGATAAAATACAAATCTTGCTTCTCAGGACAGAAGAAATGCTGCAAAAAAAATGCCAGTGATTTGTGAAAAGCAACGGGAATGTGTCCCTGTGCAGCTGTTAAACAAAGGGCTGGTGGGTCAAACGCACTCAGGGACGCGCTTCAGATTGTGATGATGTAAACATAATCTCCCCTAAAAATTGAAGGGATTTCTTTGCAAACCCTCTTGAATGTTGCAGGAAATCTTCGTGTTTTACTCGTGTGCAACTACAACAAGTAAACAAATAAGTACCTAAGTCAATGTCCAAGAAAACCATCTTCACATGTGGAATTTTTCTTTAACTGGCTGTTGGGAGAATTCATTTATACACCCGTTGTATCCTTAGCAAAAATATTTTAAAATTAGAACACAGATTTGTTGGAGAACTTGACAATCCTTGACAATCAATATTAAATGAGCATTATACAAATGTGCGTTGATATTTTTAATATGTACCTTAATTGTAATATATATATACATAATTGCTTTGATATGGATGTTCATTTGAAGGAATTGAGGAAACTATGAAGGATCGCAGAACAACCAAAGATACATTTGGGCATCTGCTATTGGTAAAGATGAAAGAGTACCTTAAGTGTGAAGCTTTCATACACACGAGAGAAAAAAACAGTTTTAATGCACTTCATTAAACTGATGGTATGCTTATCAATCGTGCATAAAGTGTACATAGCAGAGGATGGTTTCGATCCATCGACCTCTGGGTTATGGGCCCAGCACGCTTCCGCTGCGCCACTCTGCTGACAGCTGTTATAATGTGATTCAACACAACTGCTCTATCTTTGCTTTCTAAAAGTGCACCCGAGATGAAAAGTCTAAACACTAAACGCAGACGTCACTTTGAGCACTTTGTCTTTTATAGCACAAATCATCACCTGCTGCTCTACATGGGCGTGTCTTCAATATCGTTGAGAACCAAACCTTCTGCTTTCCGAGGCAACTGATTCTTTCGTCGTTAATTCCCAAATCTTCAATGAGAATCAGTGAAACGAAAATCAAACACATGTACACACTCGCGTCCTAACCTGAAAGAAAAATCTACACCCACTTTATAATACTGAAAATGATTCAGGAAGTACAGCACAGTTCTAAAACCAGCGAATGCATCTGCATCCAGTACATAAAATGTCAATTTTTCAAAAGTAAAATCTTCAGCTTTGAAAGATTACCATCCATATATTTTCGTTTTTCTCTTTTTTTACATAACACGTTTCGAGAAACAAACTGTCTTTTAATTAAGGTTTCATTAGAAAATGTGTATCTTGGTTTGCCAAGTTAAAATCGGCACATCCCAGTGGGCAAGAGATGTAGAATATACGACTATTAAACGCATACCAGACGTGTAACTGTGCTCCGTAACTGGTCTAGAATGAAATTCTAATATACGTATATCGTTATACGTCAATTAGACATCTATGATTATATGTTTATTATACATAAATGGTTGTAGTTCTATTATACGGATAAATTTAGAAGACTACTATACATATATAGTTAAAGGTCTATTATACATCAAAGAAAGATTTTTATAGGTGTAGAAACTAGTAAATAAAGCCATTGATTTATTTTAGAAATGTATTCTTAAAATATTCAATTATTCACACCTGAAAAATATGTAGTTCAAATTATACATTATATACAATATTGTAATCAACAAATGTCTAACCATCATAAAAAAACTCAACTAGTAAACTTCAGTTACAAATTCAAGTAACATGGCAATATATATATATAGTAATGACAAACACAAACTAATTACATGAACACGCTAATATTTAACTCAAAACCACATTTCGATTCAAATATAAATTTTAAAATTTACAACTTCTTTATTTCCACGAAAATATTATTAATGTAGCACAAACGCTACTTTCTAATAAAGGCAGAAAGAAACTGTTTGTTTTGTGTCTCATGGTGATCCTCCTCTCGATACTAATGAAATGTTTAATATTATCCCTCGAGAAAAAAAAGGAGTCAATTTCCGCCTGGAATGATTGATGCCCCATCAAACATTTTGTAATATCCCTGGAAGTTTATACAGTAGAATCCTGGTTTGTGGCTTAAATTCAAGGTAAACAAGACTAACGAAACGAGTTGGAAACTTGATGTCGAAGTGGGATTTAAATCACCCGGAACATTTCACTACATTGGGCAGTATGTGCCAGAAAGCCTACCGTCATCCCTTTGATAGTTCAGTTGGTTGAGCGGAGAAGTGCAGGGGAATCAGCAGGGAGTCCTTAGGTCGCTGGTTCGATTCCGGTTCAAAGGAAGGTGCTTTTTGTGTACTTTAATCAAAGAGTTAAAAAAGCGAATCTGTTTCATTCAGACATTGATCAAAAGCTCAATAAACGACGAAGTAGAGGTTCCTGTTCCGAATTCAGCTCACGTCTGATTTTCTTGTTTTGGCCAAGATCTGAACTTTGAATTCAGCGACTACTTGGTCTGCTTTGTAATTCAAATGTTGATACAAATGTCACGTTTTATTGTAGATATAAAGGTGTTCTGTTTTCAAAGGATAGGTACTGTAGGGAAAACCGGTTCAGGGACGCCAAATATGTAATCATAGTGGCTCTTTGAAGGCACCAGTTCTGTAGGGTTTGGGCATTTACTGAGACAATTATTAATTGTAGCAGTAAATCACAAAGTTGATTCTTTTGATGGCTTTAGAATCCAACCATGCGACATAACTCAAACAACGCGCACACACAGGTACTAATACACGAGGATACATTTATTAATACATAGAATATGCATATAAACCTAACAGATCTTATCGAGAGGGTTATCAGAATACAAAAGATATATATTCAGTCAGTTACGAAGTGTTACACATATCAAGAGGACATACGTTCAGTATATCATTCATTAAGACCGTTTCGTAAAGTGAACTTGGTTACAACTTCTACATTAGATACTCAAACAAGTACATAACTCTTAGGAATTAAATTGATATCAACTGGTTGGGATAACAATTGAATTCTCGAGCTGTAATGCATTGAAGTTGAATACTCATCCAATCTTTGGGGATTCAGATCTCCTGCGGGCACAAAGAAACAGTTGCAGGCTGTTGCTGTCCAATCCGCGCTCTCTGGCTCGGTGCCAGGCTGTGCTGTGCGGCTTGCGACGGTGCGCTGCTGATGCTCATTGTTGGCTTTAACTAGCAAAGTTTGTGCACAGGAGAAAAGATGACTGTGGGTCCCAGCAAGTCAGGAAGAGGACCGGTTCGTTCCTGATGACGAGCTAGTTCTGAATAGTAATTCAGCTGTCCACAGTTCCGACCTGTTCACGAGGCCTGCTGCTGGTTACTCTCTGGCAACCTCCACTATAGACTCTTAGAACAAAGGAAACTGGCACTCGGACACACTGGCTGTTCCGTGGTTGTCCAGGCTGAGTCTCAGGATGGTCAGGAGGCGTGCTGCGAGAATGTCCTGCCCTTGGGAGCCTTCTGCTCCTGGGCCGTCCTGCCCTGGAATTCTCCTTTGAATTCCCTTTAGGAAAGTCCACAGAATCTCTGAATCTTACTGAATCTCCCTGAATCTCCCAGGGTCTCTGTGTTGCCTGTTTTTACCTGGAGGAACTTCAGCTCATTGATTGGCTGAAAGTTCCATGGGCATCAGAGTCCCACGTGGGTTACTCGGCCCTACCAGTCCCTGATTGGTTGATCAAGGTGAGATATGAGTCACTTAGTCCTGACACCTAGTAATGCAGTCCAGATGTCCAACTGGCACTCCCTAGACAGATAGGCGCCAATGGATGACCATTGATCATGATAGCCAGGCTTAGCTAAGTGCATCCCCCTTTGGGAGCTGTCCTTATCAAAAGAAAACATCTTGCATGAATGGTTTCTCTGTGGCTGCACCACAGAGATGAACAGAGAAATGGGGCCTCATTTGGGAAGCTCAGAACACTTAATTCTTTCTTATTATTAAGCCTCGCCGCTACAACATCTATTACTGAGGAGCTTGAATAAAATTTACATGAGGCAGGTAGAAGTCGAAACTACAATCTTATGATCCAAAATCAGATGCGTTAATTATTAAACTGCTGGTATTTCACATAACCGGAATTCCCCCATAGGGTGCTCAGCTTCGCTACTAGTAATATACCGCCCCTTCTAAAATTTCAAAGTGAGAAACGTGTTTTCTGATTTTTTATGAGTTTTAAAATATTATCTCTTTAAATCAGAAAAAGGGTTTATGTTTCGCACTGAAATTCCCATTGATTGAGAATTCAAAGAAAGACTGTTTTCTTCCACAACACCGTATAATTATTACATCCACCAGACTCTCCAACTTCTCCAGACCTTGCTGGTTGAGCAATTGCTCCGATAAATTAGGTCACGTATCATGTTAAATCATTTCTTCTCAACACAACATTTCCTGGTGCACGTTTTCTCTATGAAAAAAAAGACATTTTTCCCTTGCACGATTTCTCGTTTTTTTATCAAAGCTTACAGAAATAAAAAAGAAGAAGAAATAGTGTTGCAAAAGAACTCTGTCGCCCTTGGGAGATGTCAAACGCATTGGACATGAAAAATGCCGGATAAAAGTCAGTTCTCTTCGTTTCTCAGTGTCGGGGCTGCTACTGTATGTAAAAGAGGCAATTTGCTCTGAGAGCAGGTTCAGCGCTTTCTGAACGCAGATGTCTCAGAGCGGTGTGTCCAAGTGGCTGTAAAAGGTGATGGAAGTCCTGTCACCGTAGCTTAGTTGGTTAACGTGCCTCTTTATTGAACAAAAGCACCGGTTCAACTCACAGCCGTGTCTTTCTTCCTATCTTGTAGTACAGAACGTACCATTTTGGGCACTCACAAAGGGCTTGATTTCGTTAAATGCATGTGTTCATTTCCTTTCTGGAAAACTTGTTTTTGATGAAATTCACACAGCTTGCGAAACATGAAATTCAGTTCTTGGTTATCGGTGCAGAAAAAATATTACCGGCTGGCAAAATAAACGGTAAGAGATTTTTTTTTTGATTCGAGGAAAGACTCTGCTCGTCAGTCTCTGTGGCGCAATCGGTTAGCGCGTTCGGCTATTAACTGAGAAGTTGGTGGTTTAAGTCCACCCAGGGACGGGTTTCTTTTGCGATGTAAACATTGTTTTCGCATAGGTCGATTGGATTTCTCAGCTAAACCATAGCCATTTTAATATTTGTAGGAAATGCGACTGTTCAACACGTGTCAAAAATGTCCAATAATGCCCAACATCGCAACTCCCCAGAAAACCATATTCACCCAAGAAAAATAATCGTCGAATCGTCATTTATACTCCCGTCACATCCTCTGCTGAAATATTTTAAAAAAACAATGCAGATTTGTTTGAGAACTTCTTGACAAGCATTGTTTTGCTAGCACTGTGCAGTTGGATTTTGATATTTTGACATATTTACCTTAATTTTAAACTGTAAATACTGTACAATTTATTGGAATTGTGTTGTAATATTAAAATATGTTAGCTGAGGATGCAAAAGGGTGAAAGGGAAAGGTCAGAGGGTACAGTAACAACAAGGTTAGGATTGGTGGAGGTGGTAGGGGTGTTGATGGTTTTTCACTGTAGAGGATGATTGAGTTTTTTATCCTTCTCTGAAGTGAGAAACTGGAAGAGTTGGGAGTTGAGAGATCTGATGAGGTTAGTTATAAAAGGAAGTTGATGTGGAGCTGTTAGCCGTAAGAATCCCTTAATGTCTTTGATGTTGTCATCAAAGATAAACTGCAGTAAGCAAAGATAAAAAGAAAATTATCTTTGCATACTGCCCTGTCTTTCTAACACCTGAAGAAGGCTCCACGGCCAACACGTTGTGTTTCCTTTCTTCTCTTTTCAGCATGGAATAACCCTTTACTTGTTCCTTTGCAGCCTACGCATGCTGACGCAGCTACTCACCTGATATTTAACATTTCTATAATCACAACTATGAATGTCCACTGTGAGTATTTTTTCCATGATTATTTATTCTGTCATTGAAGCATATTTTACCTCATACCGAAGTGTCATAATCACTGAATTTTTTTTTTCATTTAGAAAGTAAGAAAATGATAAATTACTATGAATTGCATTTAGCCTGTTCTGATCTGATTCTATATACTTTAACATGCCATGTTCACAATGTCACAACTTAGAAATGCAACAGTGAAGTGTTGTAATTATCAATGTACATAGTGTCGGAACATTGAGATGTTTTGGTAATGAGGAAGGAGGGACATGCCATGTTCACAGGGTCATATTTAAAAAATTGGCACAGTAAAATTTCCTAAAGTTCAGGATTTTGATAGTCTGTTCCATTGTCTCTCACACCTCAGTGTCAGAATTTTTAGATGTTTTTATAACCAGGGGGTAGGTTTATAGCAAGAAGCAGAAAGTGCAATCACCCGTTGCTCATCCTCGGTTAACCATATGTTCTCATATGCCATGTTCTAAATGTCCCATTTATATTAAAAAGGTTCTTGTAAAATGCAAGATTTTAAGACTTTTTATGATCAGAAGGTAAGGTCGTGGTAAATATGCAGAAAGTGCCTGTGAACTTGTTTTGCCTTTGTTTTATTTACTTATTGTGTTTGTGTTATTGTGAGTTTTGAAAATTGGTTAACAATTTTCTGAAATGTGTTTCACACAAAAATGTTATTTGGATAGTCACTACTTACATATTCCCATTTACTGAGGATAAATACAGTAATCCATCCTGATTATTACTTTTAAAAATTACTGTAAAGAGCCATCTACAGGCGAAAGGCGGCATAACATCACAGCAGCAGCATTTAAGGCAGAAGAAGAAGCTGGCGAATAAGAAGCCAGCTTCAGCCTCGTTAATGCAATACCATTGGGTGAAGTGGAAAAATATTTCTTGCTCTGAATCCTAACATTTTTATAGGAGGTGTTCTAGTACTTCTTGCCTCAGATAAAATTGCCAATACACTTAATTTCTACTCCATCAATATCAGCAGCGTTATCGGTACTGAGTCCTAAATGTACGTCCTGTCATCATATAAAATGTCAAAAGTTTCGACTGCATTCAACTGATCAAATTTCTCTTCGATGACAGTTATCATTTTATCCAAAATACATCCAAAACAAATTTGCACTGTTTTTTTTTTTATCCAGAAGAGCATCATCATGAGACTCAAAACATACCTGTTTTTTCTTCTTTCCAGGAGGAAGGATTGTTCAGATGCAAACATTGGTCCAAAATCAATGTATTCTCCTATCGCTGTTGCTTCTTTAAATCCTTCATTTGAACGTCGATATTGAGGGATGATATCGTACAAATTGTGGTTTTCTTTTAAAGCAAATTATATTAAAATATGAGCCTCTGTTATAGTTGTCTTGGAAGTTTCGGAAGGTATAATAGACCCCCTTGTGCCCTCAGCTAAAATATGATAAAATACAACAAAATGTATTTACATAGAACAGCATTTATGGTTACATGTATATTACAATTAAGATAAATATACAAAAGTATTAAAATACAAATGTACAGTCCTAGCATAATCATGCTGTCCAACTGTCTTTTTTGCTTGTCAAGTTCTCCAACAAATCTGTGTCGTAATTTTAAATATTCTAACTAAGGATGCATCGAGAGAATTCTTCTGCTAGCCGTTCGAAGATCAACTCCTTGGCTGAATATGATGTCCTTGAATGTTGGTCATTATTGGCCATTCCCAGTGATATTGACTTACATACTTAATTGTTTAACAAAAACATTCACATTTCTTGCAAATATCAAGTGGGTTAAGGTTTTGCTAAGAAATCCGAATAAGTAGAGATGAGGTTTACATTGCAATAATGAGAAGTGCATTTCTGGGTGGGCTCAAACCACTAACCTTTCAATTAACAGAGACTCACATGTGTCCCTTTTTTCCATTTGCAAGCTTAAAAAAAAGAAAATAATGCTTTTTTCTTACCAGCCTGCAATATACAAGGCAAGATTTGTATTTCATCTTTCACAAGCTGTATGAATTTCATGAAAAGCAAGTTGTTCCAGAAAGAAAATGAAAACTTGCGTTAAACAAAATCAAGCTGTACGTAATCATCCATAGTGATACATTTTGTAAGACAAGACAGGAAGAAAAGCACTGCTGGGATTTGAACTCAGCATCTCCTGTTTAAGAGGAAAGCATGTTAACCAAATCAGCCAAAGTGCCGTCAGTGTATCAACACCATGTCTGAGTCAGTGATTGCAGCTGACTGTCACTGGAGGACAGTTCATCGTGAACAAGTCAGCCTGCATAATGAGGGGGAAGAGACTGACTTCTGTGATGCAGTATCGACAGATACTAACCTTCTGTCCAACTGTTCTCTGCTGCATTCTGGATTAGCAGGTAAATATTGGTTTCCATGCGTGTGTAGGGGTTTTGTGTATTTACTGGGACAATTATTAATTGTAGCAGTAAGTCACAAAATGATTATTTGATGGCTATTAGAAAACCGACCTTGCGGGTTAACTCATTAACGCACACACACAGATACTAATACACTTATTAATACATAAAATGTGCATATAAACATAACAGATCTTAAGAGTGTGGGTTAGCAGAATACAAAAGGTATATATTAAATCATGAAGAGTTCCAAACCAAGAGGGACATACATTCAGTATACCATTCATTTAGACTGTTTCGTAAATGAACTGGGATTACAACTTCTACACTAGATACTCAAAAGCAAGTACATCACTCATAGGTATTAGATTGATATCAATTGTGGTTGAGGTAACAATTGAATTCTCGAGCTGTAATGCAGAATGTTGAATACTCATCCGATCTGTGTGGATTCAGATCTCCCGCGGACACAAAGAAGCAGTGGCAGGCTGTTGTTGTGTGCAATCGGCACTCTCTAGCTCGGTGCCAGGCAGTGGCCAGTGCGGCTGGCGAGAAGGAGAGGATGGAGAGATTCCTGCTGTGATGCGCTGCTGATGCTTTTTGAAGACCGGCTAGTTAGTGTTGGCTGAAACTAGCAGAGCTTGTGCACATGGAAAGTGACTGCGGGTCCAAGCCAGTCACACTCTTTAGATGGGAAGAAGACTAGTTCGTTCCCGATGTAGCGCAAGTCCTGAATACTGAGATTCAGCTGTCAACAGTTCCAACCGTAGTTCACTCGTTGATCAGGCGAGCTTTGACGGTGGAGTACCTGCGGTTCACGGGGCTTGCTGCTGGGCTAACCTCGGGCGGATCCTTCAGTTATGCGTGGGCAACCTCCGTTCTCGACTCTTAAAACAAAGTTAAGTCCTGGCACTCGGACACACTGGCCGTCACGTGATTGTCCGAGCTGAGTCTGGGAACGTCCTGGAGGGGCACCTTCTGGGCATCGTGCTGCCTGTTGTATCTGTTGGAACTACGGTAGTTCAGTGGCTTAAAGTTCCGCGGGCATTCGAGACCCACGTGGGGTTACCCTGCCCTACCAGTTCCTGATTGGCTGATTGAGGTGGAGGATGAGTAACAGTGACCTCTGACCTTAGGGTTGTAAACCTTGGGATGAGCCTCTCCCATGGAATCTCCCAGACAGTAAGGCGCCAGAGATTACCACTTATTAAGGTGGCTGGTGAATCTCAGCCTTGGGAGCTGTTCCTTATCAGGAAACTCTATCAGCTAGAAAAACACCTTAAATGTGAACCAGATGGAATGGCCTCTCTGTATCCAGCTGCACTGAGATGAGGGAGAGAGGGACTGGCAAGGGAGCAGCAAACTTAATTCCTGTATTTTAAATACGCCTTGCCGCTACAGAAGTGTCCTTAGAAGAAAAACATCTTCTATGATAGTGGTACAGTCCATCACACCCCTCCTATAGCCTTTCAAAGAGAAAAAAAACTGACGACAAAGTATGTCTATGTGTGGTAATCAACCAGGTCTCACAAACATTCTTAAACCCTTCCACCTCCTTTCATTGCAAATAATTTGTACATGTTAGAAGGTTAATTTTGGCTTCTGATATTATGGTGGATTAAGAGTCCTGAAATCTTTGTAGAAGTACAAAGATGAAAGAAAGGGCAGTGTAATCATGGCCAAGATGTTGGACTATCTGCTTGGATTGAATGGAGCAAAACGTAGGCAACTCCTTGAGCAGAACCTGCTTCATCCTTCAGACTGGGGTTTCTGAAGATCTGTACATTTGAACTTTCAAAGTGACTAAAGTAAAGGAGTTTTCCCTTTTTACCACATAATTCCCACAGATCAACACTAACAGAGAGCCTAATTCCACCCATGATTCAATCACTGTCTCTCAGGCATCCCAGCAGTGGATTTCATGACTTCAGAAAGCCATCTTCACCAGTGGAGAACTCAATGCTCTGAGGTTTACTGGCAGAGTCTCACACTGGGTAATGTTAGATGTTGATAAATAATGTCCTATGGAATTCTACTATTGATAAATTCTACTATGGAACTGCGATGTGTCTTGAAAAAAATCTTCTATGATAGTGGTACAGTCCAGCACAGCCTTTAAAAGAGAAAAAAAAACAAGGTAAGTCTGTGGTGTAATCAACTAGGTCTTGCAAACATACTTAACCTCTTCCAGCTACCAACATTACAAATGCTGTTTACACATTAGATGGTTATTTTTGGCTTCTGATATTATGGTGGATAAAGAGCCCTGGAATCTTTGTAGAAGGACAAAAGACGGAAAGAAAGGGCAGTGTAACCATGGCCAAGAGAAGGGAAATGTTGGGGAGAGCTTTTTTCATACACTTTTTATCATTGTTTTTCCAGCCCAACAAAGATCAACATATATGAGCAGGCATCCTGTGCCAAATCCAATCTGCCTTCCTTCCAAGCATACAGGAATGTGAGTGAATTAAATATTGACATATGAAAATACACAAAAATATGCAATCACACTGTAGTGTGCTCTCTGAAGGCACCAGATCTGTAGGGTTTGGGCATTTACTGGGACAATTATTAATTGTAGCAGTAAATCACAAATTTGATTCTTTTGATGGCTTTAGAATCCAACTATGCGACATAACTCAAACAACGCACACACACAGGTACTAATACACGAGGATACATTTATTAATACATAGGATATGCATATAAATCTAACAGATCTTATCGAGAGGGTTATCAGAATACAAAAGGTATATATTCAGTCAGTTACAAAGTGTTACACATATCAAGAGGACATACGTTCAGTATATCATTCATTAAGACCGTTTCGTAAAGTGAACTTGGTTACAACTTCTACATTAGATACTCAAACAAGTACATAACTCTTAGGAATTAAATTGATATCAACTGGTTGGGATAACAATTGAATTCTCGAGCAGTAATGCAGTGAAATTGAATACTCATCCAATCTCTGGGGATTCAGATCTCCTGTAGACTCAAAGAAACAGTTGCAGGCTGTTGCTGTCCAATCCACGCTCTCTGGCTCGGTGCCAGGCTATGCTGTGCGGCTTGCAATGGTGCGCTGCTGATGCTCACTGACCAGCTAGTTAGTGTTGGCTTTAACTAGCAAAGTTTGCGCACAGGAGAAAAGATGACTGTGGGTCCCAGCAAGTCAGGAAGAAGACCGGTTCGTTCCTGATAAAGTGCTAGTTCTGAATAGTGATTCAGCTGTCCACAGTTCCAACCTGTTCACGAGGCCTGCTACTGGTGCTAACCTCGGGTGGATCCTCTGGTTACTCTCTGTCAACCTCCACTCTAGACTCTTAGAACAAAGGAAAGTTCTGGCACTCGGACACTCTGGCCGTTCCGTGGTTGTCCGGGCTGAGTCTCAGGATGGTCAAGAGGCGCTCTGCGAGAATGTCCTGCCCTTGGGAGCCTTCTGCTCCTGGGCCGTCCTGCCCTGGAATTCTCCTTTGAATTCCCTTTAGAAAAGTCCACAGAATTCTCTTGAATCTTACTACAGGCTCTCTGTGTTTCCTGTTTTTACCTGGAGGAACTTCAGCTCGTTGATTGGCTGAAAGTTCCATGGGCATCAGAGTCCCACGTGGGTTACTCGGCCCTACCAGTCCCTGATTGGTTGATCAAGGTGAGATATGAGTCATTTACTCCTGACACCTAGGAATGCAGTCCAGATGTCCATCTGGCACTCCCTAGACAGATAGGCGCCAATGGATGACCATTGATCATGATAGCCAGGCTTAGCTAAGTGCATCCCCCTTTGGGAGCTGTCCCTTATTAAAGGAAACCTTAAATCAGCCTGCATGAATAGTTTCTCTGTGGCTGCACCACAGAGATGAACAGAGATGGGGCCTCATTTGGGAAGGCTCAGAACACTTAATTCTTTCTTATTAATAAGCCTGGCTGCTACAACACATATGCAGTTTGAGCAAACATAAGACAATAACCAAGTACCACAAACTACCAGGCATCTAGTATCATTAGCAGTTCAGGTGGGGAGCTGCATCACCATGTGTAGGCTGCAAAGGAACAAGTAATAGGTCTATTCCATGCTTAAAAGAAAAGAAAGAAAACAAAACATTTCAGCCGTGGAGCCCTCACACCTGAAGAAGGCTCCACGGCTGAAACGTTGTGTTTTCTTTCTTCTCTTTTCATCTAGTGTCATTAGCCTTTTAACAGTTCCTGTCAAAATAAAATAGAAATGGATAACATTCTAGAAAGAGTTTGAAATACCAAGGTACAATTTAAAACATATCTCTTCCACTACAACCACAATATTTTGGAGAGATCGTTGAACCTCACTGTTCTGACATGTCCGTTAGCCTCCGTCCTGCTTCAGCAATGAATGTGGCGGGGCACGTTCTGAGGGAGATGAGGTCAATCAGGTGGCAGGAAAACCACGCTTTGCTTTTTTTTGAGATCCTGAAAAGGACAGAAGGGCCATGTATATGTGTGCAGCTGGATATGTAATTGCAGGTGGCGTAGCAAATTCTGCTGAAGCCCCACTGCCTGGTGTGGACGGTACCTGTGCATGTTGCAGCAGAATTGTGCATGTGAGATCAAGGGGGCATGTCATGTGTTTCAGCACTTCACTCCCTTCAGTAGCACATGATTTCCTGAGTTCTTTGGATGACCTGTGGACAGATCTTTCATGATGAAGAATTCCTTAATAAAAATAGATCTCGGCCCACCATCCCAATGCCTCCGTCTCAAAACAGCAACCTCCCACTGCCCTTGGTCTGCAAGGCAGTCCTTTCAAGTGCGATGACGACGCTGGGACCTTCGTTGCCTATTGTACGAGCTGAACTTTTGTGCTCATCAATTCAACGCTCTTTCCATCAACTCATCTTGTCTTTTGACGCTTCGTGTTTTGCGCTCCTTTGACTATCGGCATATCGGGTGACTGCAAACACTGAAGTTCTTGCTTACGGAGTGTGGAACATTGTTTTCAAGTGATCGCTGTTCTGCCATGTTGACGCCGAGTGAATCTTTCTTTGGCAACATGGGCAGGCTGACAGCAGTGCGAGCGAAAGTAATGGCAAATTTCTTGACTTATTTCTGATGTGAATGTTCTTTAGAAAAGGGATGCGGCGTTGCATTCCAGACATGGTTATGAGCGAACAGTTGCCGCAAGTGTTTGAAAAGAGCAAGAGAGGAAGCAGCCCTGCCCCGTGTGAGGATCAAACTCAGGCCCTTCAGATGACGAGACTGACGCACTACCAATTACGCCAACAAGCCCAGCTGCAGTACACACACCGGAAAGTTTGCCTCACATGGATTTCAGTCGCCCGTTCCCTAATCTTTAGACGCCCTCTGCTGAATGTTGCATTTGCCTTTTGATCTCACCGATACATTTTTGGTCTGTTTCTGTTACGAGTCCGTCTTTCAGATCTCACCTAGCACAAGTCTCTGTGGCTGAAGTGGCCTCTCTGCTTCAGCATCGTGCCCTCACTCAGCCATTAAAAATGTCACTCGGACTTCTGACATGCTGACATGAAATGTCAAGAGAGAGTGGCGGAGTGACGCTTAAGCCAGAGAGAAGATGAAAAGGGGGCGTGGGTGCGAAATGCTTGACAGCTGCACAATGCTCTCCATGCAAGGCGTGACCACAGGCTGAAGGACACCTTTCGGTACATCAAGCTCTAAGCACACACCTGGAGGATGCGGGAATTAATCCTGCTACCTCCCACATGCAAAGCAAGCGCTGTACCATACAAGCCAACCCCCCTCGTTGGGGCTTATGCCTCGGTGTCACCTGGTGCCGCTTGTTCCCCTCTTACCGGGCACAGTTCACTGCCCTTCGTCTGCAAGGCAGTCGTGTAATTGCGGCTTTCTTGACTTATTGATGAAGGTCTGACTGGACGAGCGAATGACGCATCTCCCCCATCCTCAAGCTCGCTGACAGATTGAAATGGAAAGTGCTGTCGCGGCTCGTTGGTCTAGTGGTATGATTCTCGCTTAGGGTGCGAGAGGTCCCGGGTTCAACTCCCGGACGAGCCCTCATGTGCTCTTTTCCTCCTCTTCCACAAGACTGGGATCTGATATCCACATCACTTCGCAGCGTCTGCTTATGGCAAACGATGGAATGTGACTAATGACTGAACGAGCCTGGTGAATTCTCATCACGTGGCACATTGACAGAAGAGGGAAACCGTGCTCAGTACCGTCGAGGATGAGCAGGAAACTTTGTTAATAAGGAGATGGACACCGCCCAACATGGGGCTCAAACCCACACCCCTGACCTAAAGAATCACATGCTCTACTGACTGAGCTAGCCAGGCACCAGTGTTCTCAAAGACGGTTTTCCAAACTCATACATCAGAAAGACCACCGAAACTAAAATTATTCTGCAGCTAGGATCACACATTCTCCCTTCCCTTAACGACAGACTACTGTTCTTTTCAAATTTTCTCCATTCATTGGAAGCTTCATTTCATACCTCTCTGCACCCATTCTGACTTCACACCTCTTGATTGGCCTCTCTTTATGTCCCCTGCTCCCGCCTCTCACTCTTCCTCCCTCCCAACCTTTGTTCTCCCGCTACTTTACCTTTGCCTACTGCCCTGTCTCTCTCACACCTGAAGAAGGCTCCACGGCCGAAACGTTGTGTTCTCTTTCTTCTTTTTTTCAGCATGGAATAAACCTTTTACTTGTTCCTTTGCAGCCTACGCATGCTGGCGCAGCTACCCACCTGAACTAAGACCATTAAACTGTCTAGTGATATTGCTGCACGGGGCGCAATATCACAATAGAACACGTTACTGTAAAAAATGTTAACATTCGTGAATGAGTATTTTTTTAATTATACCAAATGTCTGTTAAATAATGAATGATGTTTTTCAGACCATAAACACTATTATATGAAAAAAAAACATTTACTATATATACATTTAACTTGTTTTTTTTAAAAAAACATTACAATACGGTAGATGAAAATTGTTGTTCAGCGCTCTTGTATTAAATATACTCTACCAGCCTTTTAACTCATGTGTCAGAAATAAAGTGTATAAAATTCGCTAAATCAAACAAAACACAAACGCTACGAAAAAGAAAAAAGATGTGTTTATCCTGCAATTTTATCTCGTTGAAACGTTTTTTTTTTCTCTGTGGCACTAACGGGCTAACGGTTAGGATTCCTGGTTTCCTGATTACATAGAAATGTGTCTCTCTTGCCTTACGATGTCCAAATGATCAGTTCAGTGTAGAAAAGAGCACCGTAAAACCCCGTCAGGCGTGCAAAACGTATAAATGAAAGAGATCGCTTTGTTTCTGCCCGCTATCTCACTGAAGCCCTTTGGTGTGTTAATAGAAGGTTATAACCGCTACACTGCGCGGTGTGGGGAGGGGTGACTTGCAAGCAGAGTTGACCTTTGAGAAAGGACTCGTCTCGGGAATATATTTCCACATTTTGAAGAGATTTTCTCCATTTCTGTAGCCTGATTTCCAATATTCCTAGAGAGCTGTAGAATCTGGAATCACCTATCTGGGAACAGTGTGTAGATGACAGGTTTGTGACTTTCTCATGAGCACAGTATATGAATCCATCAGATTAAAGACACTGTGAGCATTTGAATTAAATTAACGATAGTCTGTCCCAGCTCGCCTGCGATGGTATAGTGGTCAGTACTTTGTGCTGTGACCGCAATACCTGCGCTTTGAATCCGGGTGACAGCAGCCCAAGACAAGAGAGTTTCCTTCGTCTATGTTATTTCAGTGAAGGGGGGCATGCGTGTACAGCAGCGATCTTCGAGTTGATGTGTTGCCCCATATAAGCAATGTGAGCCAACACTGCTTTACAAAGGAGCACGGTCTGATCTTATAGTTGATAATCTGGAGACCAGACCTCTTCTCTAACGAGAAGAAAAGGTCAGGAGCCGCAGTATTTAATATAAATAAGAGATTTCATTTTTTCTGTGGCGCAACTAGTACCAAGCACTTAATCTCGGGGTTGTGAATTCGAGCTCCACGCTGGTAAGAAATCATATAGGTTATGATAAATTTACTTTTTTTAATAAAAACAAATATCGGAAAGAATTCGCCTGTCACTAAGGAATTTAAGTGGAAAGATAAGTAGAGACATAATCAGAAAACCTACATATAGGAAATGTTAGTTACTTTGTATGTGCTTTAGCGTTTTCTTTTATATACCGAAAAAAAAGTTCAAGGCGTTCTAGTCGCTGTACTCCTCGTAGATAATCTCAACGAAATCACAATACAGTACAGGACACGCAGTGAGGAGCTCACGCAACGAATAGTCTTGAACATGCCAAGCGTAAAGGCACACTGAACATCTGCGAAACATCACATCCTAGTTTAGTTACAGTGAGATTATAGACTGGGAGGTAGGAAGTCTCAGATCACTTTTTTATTAAAGGTTCAAGCAAACCCAAATACATTTGCAAGAGACTTTGCAAGAGAGCTGTGCGGACCTTATCTTCATTTACCTAGTTTAATCGTTTTCAGAAAGTGTAATTGTATTATTTTATGTACCCCTGACGATTCTACTGATGTTATAAGTGCTCTTGTTTATATTGAATCTATTTTGTTGTTCAAATAAAAAGTTAAAAAAAACTTTCCGGATGCGTCTGCTGTAAAAATAAAATGACATCAAAGGCGTTGTACGTAGAGTTCTGAAGCCTGCTCCACAGAAGAACTAGCTGAGATGAAAAGTTCAATATTCTACTGACAGGGCTATTCCCGTCAACTCAGTTTCTTTCTGAAACAACGTTTTATAAGAAAAACTTACACTTTGCAAAATGTGAAATAAAATACTTGCTTAAAAGTTCAGATTGTTTTTTACCCAAAAACTGTAAATGGAGAAAACCGACCCGTTGGAGTCTCTGTTGTACCATTGCTCAGTGCGGTCAGGTCGGGACTAAAATGATAGTAAGGTGCTGGTTCAAGCACATCTAGGCACGCCTTTCTCACTGTTCCACCGTGAACATCATCTGGAGAAAAAGTGGCATGTAATGTTTAATACATTATTGACCTTATTAATAATTTGAGGGAATACAAATGCTTTGCATGTATCGAATTACAGCACGTAACAACTGACTACCTGAGTCGATATCACCGGGCAATTTCCAATAACGACCAACATCAGAAACTTCAAGAAAAATAAGATTCCATATCTTGGAATGTAGGGCGGGAGAATTCATTTATAATCCTGTTGCATCTTGAGCTAAACTCAAGAGGGCACAAGCCCTAGAACCCGAATCCGTTACAATAACAAAAGGACAGACATTGAAATATGGGCTATTTCGAAGTAGCAAATGTGAGATATAAAGTCGGAATTCTGAGTTGCTAAGTCGCAATTCTGAGATACCATAGCGGTTTTTTTTTTACTCCCTGGCGGAAACGGGCTTCCATAGAAATCCGGGTTGTGAATAACAACTGTCACTACACACGATTGAGTTCTTGAGGCTGGCACCTAAGACCACTCAGCCATCCTGACAAGCAGTGAGGATGCCCGTTACTTTGTCAAGGGATTATTAACTACTTTTCTTTTCTTATTATTACAGAGATTTCTACATTGCAAGACAATTGACGATTTAGATAAAGGTATATCGTGGCACGCAAACCAGGCACGGAGGGGGTTTGAACCCGCGCTCTTCGGTTTATGAAACCGATGCCTTACCACTTGGCCACCGCACAGACAGTTTAGTTTTTTTTCCCATCAAGGCTAATACATTTTGAAAAAAAAAATCTGTGCGCAAATTGCAATGGCAGGAGAAGTAAAGAATATAGTTCTTCTGTGGAGCTGGCTTCAGACTCTGCTTATAGCGCCCGTCAAATAAAATAGATATTTTATTTTTACAGGAAGACGCATTCCGAAATGTATCTCTGCAGTTTTAGAAAAGTTTTGAATGGTATATTTTATACAACGCACAAACCGTATTCTAATTGCAGACTGCAGATCTGTGCAGCAATCCTACTACATTTCACTGTGATTCTGAAATACTTCTAGCAAACATATTCAGGTTTCCTTGAACTTTAATAAAAAACTACTTCGCTTTCAATCTCTGGTGTTACTGTAAACTCGGACGTGATGTTCCGCAGATGTGCAGTGTGCCTTGTCTTATTCGTTTACTGGATTTGTGAAACGAAAATACAAACTGGACAGTTTCAGACACATGAAGACTCATAAATGTCACTACAAATGACAAATTTGTAGTGTAAATCCGCCGGGCTGATTTACGTGTCTGACCATCTCTCTCCTCCCTCTTCGGCAGTGAGCACTATTTTTTCATTTTCTTCCCTTGTAGTTTCCTCGCTCTTTTACTGTCCCTTTCTCCCACGGAGAGACGGAAAACATGCCGAAATCGTTTTCACCCTGTGTTTGTGCAACGTCAGTGTGTGAAGGGAAAGGAATCTATGTGGTTCCAGTGGCGCAATCGGTCAGCGCACGGTACTTATACAGCAGTGCACAGCGGAGTCATGCCGAGGTTGTGAGTTCGAGCCTCACCTGGAGCAGTGTAGCCTGTCTTTAGCTACCGAAAGCAACCGTCCACTTTAGATACTGTTACTTATAGGTCGTCCTTAACACCTTATCTAACGGGATTGTAGCCTGTTAGGTGTTTGCTGGAGATCCAGTCTAAATTAACATCAAAGGAACAGTTAAAGGTTTATTCCACGTCACACCCGAAGAAGGGTCCACGTTGTGTTTCCTTCTCTTTTCAGCATGGAATAAACCTATAATTTTTCCTTTGCAGCTGACGCAGGTCATTACTTAAATTCCCATCAGCTGTGGACCCCCAGCTGATCTCTACACAGACAGATGAGAGATATCTCATCTTCTTAGATGAGAGGTCTACTGGGACTAAGGGAGCACGATGGTGTACCGAAGACTTGAAAAAGCTCTCGCATTAGATTCTGTTTTTGTTGTTTCCCAGATTTGTTTTTAATGTTCTTTTTGTTTTGAAGTTGTTCCTTTAAGTATTTTTTTATTTTATTTTCTGTAGTCGTTAGACTACTACAGTGATTTACGTAGGTTCCCGGAAGGCTTCTCGCATCGTGGTTGTTGTGTTTTTGGGTTACAAGTATTTTTTTTCTATTGATAGGACCCCACGCATTACTGTGGGACTAGTTAACTTAAGTTCTTACATTGTACCTGAAATTACCACATAAACTACTACTCTGTTTTTCTTTTTTTTAAATAAAGGCACAAATGATGTTTTTTTTTCTTGCAGCTGATTGGCAATGACCCTACAACGGGTCATTGCAACGAACGTGGCTGCTGAAATTTGTCAGCAGCTCCATACTAAACCTGTTCTCAATTGCAACAAACCTAAAATAACATATGCTGCCCATTAGATGTTACCGATGTAGGAGACTAACTTAAACCACCTCTTCACAGGGTTTATGTAGTTCAGTAGAGGAACAGTCGATCGCATTTGAACTGTTCTGAATGTAGTGGAAATAATATAGTCACAAAGTAACGAACATACGCACCACTCGCTTGAAATATTTACTGTAGCTAAAATTGTTTTCTACACACCACAACTATTCACAATGAATTTGATGAATACATGTCTTTATTAATAAAAGTGTAATTTATTAATAATTAAGATTAATGTATATCTTTATTAGTAGCTGTATTACCGGTACTGCATGTACAGTCCTTAATATGGGATAGTGAACTTTCAGGTATCCTGGGGAGGTAAGAAAACTGAAATGAAGGAAATACATATTTAAAGGGGGTGTAAGTCTTAAATGTATTCTGTTACATCTGGGTGTTAACTGAATAGATTGTATTACTTATTGTGATTTGACACATGTCTGTCTCAGGAGACAGCAGAAAAATTGGGGAATTTGCAGGTACAGAAAATAACTTGAACTGAACAGGCAAATGTAAGGTTATGTTAAAGAAAAATAAACTTTGTCACCTTTTTAAACATGATTATTTAAGACAGTTTATCGGAACCGTATCTCTCCTCGATTCTGTGGCTGTGGTCCAACAGTAACGGTGGTGAAACAAGCAGAATGTGCGGAAAGAATTGGAGACGTAACGGGAGACTCATCCAGTCGATAGAAGGGTTGTGTACGCTGAGAAGTGTAGTTTAAAAGCTTAACGAGCCAGGGAGGAGTCAAACCTGCAATCTTCTGAGCCAAAGTCAAACACATTATCCATTGCACCACTGGCTCTGATACCCTAAAGCCACCACTGTAAGCTTTGTGCTGTCATTAGTAATACTGTAGCACTCCGGTGTTCACAACAGCCCCCCACCACCAGGAACTCAAACCCAGGCCTCCTGCATCACTCAACAGGGACCTAGCCTGTTGAGCTAAAGAGCAATCTCCCTCAGTCCTGCGGCTGTGGCCCTGCTATTACATTGAAGGGCAGTGACATCACCGCTCTGGTAAGCCGGCTCTTACACACTCAATGGTGGCCGTATGCGTTACACTCTCCCCCGCTTAACTCACCAACCTCAGCAAAGGGCTATCCCATCCCACTGCTGACACCAATGTAACGCTCCAGGGTTCACATGGGCATCCTCGCCACTGCCACATCAGGTCAGTCCCCCACCGTCAGGGACTCAAACCCAGACCTCTGGCATCACTCAACAGGGACCCAGCCTGTTGAACTAAAGGGAGACCGTCCTTAAGCTCAAGCGGCTGGGTCCCTGTTGAGCTATGGTGGCAGTCGCAGGTTTGAGTCCCCGACGGTGGGGGGCTGACTTAAGTGGCAATGGCAAGGGTGCCCGCCTGAACCCCCAACCATTACAATACTATACATCGCTCCAGTCCAAATTTTCTCAATTAGATTCACGTGTTTTCTACTTGTATTTAGCTACTAGGTCTTTCGTTTGGTCTGTTTTAAAAATAGCATCTCAAACGATTTTATGTGTCATGCTGAAATTCACACACGGGGGACGTCACATGAAAGACAATCACAGATAAGATGTTGCATTTAAAAAGAAATCCAGAGTGGCAGTAGAAAACAAAGCCTTATACACGAGATGCAAGTGCTCTACCACTGAACTAAACTGACAGGCACTTTTGCCTGCAGCTCTTTAATTGAGTTAGGGAGAGTGAAGGGTCTACACAGTGTACAATTTAAAGATCGAAGCAAGACAATCTGATGCGAGGAGAATTCACAAAACGAGCCTCTGCTTTATCGTTTACTGAGCATTCAATGAACGTCTAAGTGAAAGACAAATTCACTATTTTCACTTTTTGTTTAAAGAACACTTTTATCACGTTCTGCACTCCCGGTGTTTAACGGTGTTCTTTTCTACACTCCTGATTTGAGGATCCCCAGCTAAAATATTTTTTAAATACAACAAAATTCCGATATATTGAATAGTATTTATGTTTACATTTATATTCACTCGTGCCAAAAGCTTGTGTTCTCTGCATATATCAGGATGTGGAAAGAGGCCCAATCACATCTGGAGTAGATAGTATTTAGGTCAAAGCTAATTCAAAGTGCATCTCTGGGTGTGTTTGAATTACCTACGTGTTTGACTGAAGGACAAGCTCACGGTGCCATAAAAATTGACACTCGTCATCTTTTCTTCTACATTCACAGGTTTTACGCTAAAGACAAAAAAAAATTTTTTGTCGTTTTCATGCCAGCTGGCACTAATTATTCTGCACTGACAGGGAAGATTAGTATTTTATCTATCGCAATATGTGTGGAATTTGTTTTTAAAAAAGTTGTTCCAGAAATGAACACTTCCATTAAAGTTAAGGCAGACACCTGTTGCTGTCCACAACGACCAACTCTGCATGGCAAGAGAGGAGAAAAGCACTGTGGTGATTTCAACCCAGAAACTTATTTACTAGACATGCACATTAACCAGCTAAGCCACAGCACCAACAGAGCACTATCCTTTTACAGCCTCTTAGACACACCGCTCTGAGATACCTGCGTTCTGTGTGCGCTGAGCCTGCTCGCTGAGCAAGTGATGAGAAATGGCTTTTATCTGGTAATTTCAAGTCCAAGGAGCTCAATATGCTTTTTATGTTTGACATCTTCAAGGAAAATGGTGAAATCGCAGGTGGAAGAGGAAAATGATCCTTGAGTAGAGGAAAGACGACCATCTTGAGTACTAACTCATGTCAGGAGGCTAACTTCTGGGATGAGGTGGTGGAGTGGTAAGGTGATGGACTACTAATCCATTGTGCTCTGCACATGTGGGTGTGAATCCCATCCTTGTGAAGTTCAGTAGTTGACAAATGTGCCTTTTTAAACTGGGTGTGCTTTCGTTTCGTCTTTCGCTCCTGTACTACAGCAGTAATATTTCTAGATGTGCATGAACATGGTATAGTAGGCTGACGGCAGGAACACGGGGTCCACAAGCAGTGACAGTATCAGAGGTGTCTGCGGTGTGTTGGTTTGTGAGCACTAATAAAATAACTTGCCGTGGAAACACATGTGCCTGCATTAATACAGCTCCATTGAGCAGAAAAAGCAACACAAACACCGACTTGTCAACAGGAAGTTTCCGTAGCTGAAAACACAGCCATTGTGCTCCAGGTGAAGCTTGTGTCGCAGGATGTGGGTCATTGAGGCAGTCACGGGCTGGGATTGATTGGGTTATGTTGATTTGTGTTACAGGGTGTGGGTCATTGAGGCAGTAACAGGCTGTGATTGATTAGGTTATGTTGAATTCCAGGATGGTGTCAATGTTGCCTCTCACTCAAGGGGGTGACTGCAGTTGTCCCAATTAATACAGGAACAGTCAGTAAAAACAGTCAAACCCAAGTCGTTCAGGGAGCAATTAGGTATCGAGACTTGGAGGTGTGAGGAGTCGCTGAGCCAGTTTTAGCCAGACCAAGGGGTGAACTGATAAGGTTCCATGACACCTAGCTCAGCACTCCCACACCCCTCAAACAACACAAGCTTCCTCCTGGAAAAATACTGGGCAGACCTGATTCTGACAGGGACAGTGGAAACCCCCCTGAAAGGGATTGGCTAAGGAGAGGGATAAAAAGACCTGAGACAGAACAGAGGCTCCCGATTCCCACTGGATCCTGGAGACGACACAGGCAGCACAAGGGAAGCTGCAGAGTGCAAGACCCCGGAGGAACTCTGCAGAGACTTCTAATACCTGGAGGCAAGGATCTACTGGTTCAGTAACTGACGACAACGAGAGACATTGGCATTGAAACAGAGGTACTGTACAGACTTTTAACACCTGAAGGTGAGGAACAAGGAAACTGGCACAGCTAGCCGATTCAAACTGAGAGGAATGTAATACAGTCGCAGAGGATTTCTATTGTAACCTGAACAGAGACTGGGAAAATAGGACTGGGTGATACCCCTCTCCTCAAAGTGGGCCATCAGAGACTACAGGTACTAAGTAGAGACGTTCGAGTGACCTCTCTTTAATATTTTACAGGAAAGACTGCTGCCCCTCTGTATTCATTATGACCCTGGGAAGGACCTTTTGCTGCTGTGAATTCTGTTTTCGTTGTGTTTTTGGGTGATAGTGCATGTGAATGTAGTTGGAAAATAAAAAGGGCACTTATACAATACAAATGCTTGTCGCTGGTCTATGTGTGCATTGGTGATTCTAGGAGATAAACAGAACCTGTGGTAATGTAGAGGGGCCCTAGCACCCCGTTTGTATTGCTAGGTGGTATAGTCGTACACGAGGCAGGAACATCCCTCGCCCATAGGGTTCACCTTACTGTGACACCTTCTTCATCTATGTTTTTTGAGTGCACTGCAAATGATCTTAGTATCGAAGTGCCATCCCACATAACCGATCCGAACAGTCTGCTTTACAGAGGAGCACTGCCGGAGCTTATCGTTGGCAACGATTGCTGGATCCTTTGAATTCGACTGAACTATAGCACAGATCTGCAGTCCACCATTAGAATACTGTGGGTGTGCTGTATAAGCCATACCGCCCAAAATAGTTCTAAAACAGGAGAAGCATCCTCGTTTAGGAATGTGGTATAAAGTGAAATGGTCTGGGAAGAGTCCTACGTTTGAACAGTTCAAAATAGACGTAAAGGGGTATTTACGGACTCTTTCGAAATGTAAGAACAAGCTGTGCGGACCTTATCTTTATTTACCTTGTGTAATCGTTTTTCATAAAGTGTAATTGTATTATAGCATGTGCCCCTGACGATTTTCTTGATATGTTATATGTGCTCTTGTTTGTGTTGTATGTAGTTTTGTTGTTCAAATAAAACGTAAAAGACACAACTTTCTGGATGCGGCTGCTGTAAAAATAAAATGACATCAAGGGTGCTGTACGCAGAGGTCTGAAACCTGCTCCACAGAAGATCTTTATCCAGAGGTGTTAAAGAAGTCGAGATCTCGCCATGAGAGGGGAAGCATCTCAGAAAAAGCAGGTGCAGTCGGTTCCACGGTCATAACGCCACTAAATCGGGCGACAAGAGCAAAACCCACCCGGCTTCCTCTGGGCAAGTAATGAGACAAAGAGACAGCACACAGCGGGTAGCGTGGCCGAGCGGTCTAAGGCGCTGGATTAAGGCTCCAGTCTCTTTGGGGGCGTGGGTTTGAATCCCACCGCTGCCAGGTGCTCCTGTTGAGATGCCCTTTCAGCTGGCTTCAGACAAAAGGGAGGGAACTGCTTTTTGGCAGTCTCTCGAGAAACTAAGCAAAGTGTTTAAAGATACTTTCTCAGCTTGACATCAAGGCACAAAACAAAAACCTTCTTGCGTCCTCTCAACCCAAAAGCGCTTTGCCACTTTTTGCGTTATGGAGGGAACGACGTCTGCCCAGATCACTTTTGTGTCAATGCAAATCGTAGTGTGCCCTCCGTTTTAATGTTGGCTGTGCTGGCGTGCTGCTTCTGTCTGTGAAACTTGAATGTTCTGCTTCTTCACACCAAACCGTCGGCGGGGGTTGAGCTTGTTAAATCTTTGCGCATAGCGCTCCTTTGGAAGTACTTTGTCCAAGTTCAAAAGCGATCGTGGGATTTACTTCATGCGTGCAAAAAGCATGCCTCGCACGACAGATCTAAATGGGGAATGGAGCCTGCTTCTTGCTGTTTTTCCTGTGGTTGCAGTTACAAAGTTGATCGTGCTTTCACATTCTGTTAACAGTATTCACTGGCTGAGCTTTATCAGTTGGTTCGTAAAGGAATCTCTGCTTCGGTTCCAGAAAAGTCATCTGTAGTGTGTTTTTTTCCGTGCCCATGGCAGTCTTTTAAAGCTGGTAGTAATGGCGGCGAAGTTAATTTTTTATCCTCTTTAAAAGAATAAGGACGGGCTGGGGCGAGCTCCATTTACCACTCTTTCAGCTAACCGCCGAACTCGCGAACTGATTACACTGCAGAGCCACAGGCGCCTCGCTTTTCTCCATTCTCTGGGTCAGGGTGAAAAAAAAACTTTGCTGGTATTAGCTGGCCTGCTGGGAGCACCTCTTCTTCACTGATAAGCAAGATTTGTGTTTCATCTTTCGCAAGCTGTATAGATTTCTTTCAAAACAAGTTGTTCCAGAAAGGAAACGAACACTTGCATTCACCTGAATTAAAAGGCATGGGATTTGCCCATAAGGATAAATTCTGTACAGTAAGACAGGTAGAAAGGCACCGCTGGGAATCGGACCCAGGATCTCCTGTTTACTAGACAGGCGCTTTAGCCAATTAAGCCACGGCGCCAGCAAAGTGCTGTCCTTTGACAGCCACTTGGACACGTCTCAACTGCTCTGAGACATCTGCGTTCGGTGTGCACCGAGCCTGCTCGCCTTGCAAGTTGCCTCATTTACATGCGATAGCTCCACCACTAAGAGAAAGGATGAGAAATGGCTTTTATCTGGCACTTTTCATGTCAGAGGATCTCAATCTGCTTTCCGTGTACAAGAGGATGTCCAACTCATGTAGCTAAAGACGTAGACGACAGTGCTCTACTGAAATCTTGATCTCACAACCCTCGGCATGACTCCGCTGTGTTCTGCTTTAGACAAAGGGGGGAAAAGACTTCTTTCATCACACGTTTTGCACTGTTTACGGTGTTTGCAGTGCTCTTTCTTAAATGAAAACCAGGAATCGGCACCATATGAGGTGAGACTAGATAATATTGGATCAAGTAGCCTCGCCATTCCATGCGTGACGTGAGCAAAGTGTAATTCCTGTCTTTATAGTGTGCTTGTTAGAGACATAGCTGGCACCCAGAGCGCTTTAAATCCGGGAGTCAGCAGCCCAAGACAAGAGAGTTTCCTTCGTCTATGTTTTGTGCGTGAAGGGGGAAACCATGCGTGTGCTGCAAACGATCTTAGTATCGAAGTGCCGTCCCACATAACCGATCCGAACAATCTGCTTTACAGAGGAGCACTGCCGGAGCTTACCGTTGGCAAACTGAAGACCAGGCTGACCTCTTCTGTGACTCTTGAACACTGAGTCTCAAGGTTGTGAATTCAAGCTCCACGCTGGCGGGAAATTCCATAGGTAATGATCACATTTTCTTGCATGCTTCTGTAGGGTTTGGGCATTTACTTGGACAATTATTAATTGTAGCAGTAAATCACAAAATTGATTCTTTTGATGGCTTTACAATCCAACCATGCGATATAACTCAAACAACGCACAAACACAAGTACTAATACACGAGGATACATTTATTAATACATAGAATATGCATATAAACAGATCTTATCGAGAGGGTTATCAGAATACAAAAGGTATATATTCAGTCAGTTACAAAGAGTTACATATATCAAGAGGACATACATTCAGTATATCAATCATTTAGACCGTTTCTTAATTGAACTTGGTTATAACTTCTACATTAGATACTCAAAACAAGTACATAACTCTTAGGAATTAAATTGATATCAACTGGTTGGGATAACAATTGAATTCTCGAGCAGTAATGCAGTGAAGTTGAATACTCATCCAATCTCTGGGGATTCAGATCTCCTGCGGGCACAAAGAAACAGTTTCAGGCTGTTGCTGTCCAATCAGTGCTCTCTGGCTCGGTGCCAGGCTGTGCTGTGCGGCTTGCGACGGTGCGCTGCTGATGCTCACTGACCGGCTAGTTAGTGTTGGCTTTAACTAGCAAAGTTTGCGCACAGGAGAAAAGATGACTGTGGGTCCCAGCAAGTCAGGAAGAGGACCGGTTCGTTCCTGATGAAGAGCTAGTTCTGAATAGTGATTCAGCTCTCCACAGTTCTGACCTGTTCACGAGGCCTGCTGCTGGTGTTAACCTCGGGTGGATCCTCTGGTTACTCTCTGGCAACCTCCGCTCTCGACTCTTAGAACAAAGGAAAGTTCTGGCACTCGAACACACTGGCTGTTCCGTGGTATTCCGGGTTGAGTCTCAGGATGGTCAGGAGGAACGCTGCGAGAATGTCCTGCCCTTGGGAGCCTTCTGCTCCTGGGCCGTCCTGCCCTGGAATTCTCCTTTGAATTCCCTTTAGAAAAGTCCACAGAATTCCACCAGGCCCTCTGTGTTGCCTGTTTTTACCTGGAGGAACTTCAGCTCATTGATTGGCTGAAAGTTCCATGGGCATCAGAGTCCCACGTGGGTTACTCGGCCCTACCAGTCCCTGATTGGTTGATTAAGGTGAGATATGAGTCACTTCCTCCTGACACTTAGGAATGCAGTCCAGATGTCCATCTGGCACTCCCTAGACAGATAGGCACCAATGGATGACCATTGATCATGATAGCCAGGCTTAGCTAAGTGCATCCCCCTTTGGGAGCTGTCCCTTATCAAAAGAAAACATCTTTAAATCAGCCTGCATGAAAAGCTTCTCTGTGGTGCACCACAGAGATGAAGAGAGAGATGGGGCCTCATTTGGGAAAGCACAGCAACACTTAATTCTGTCTTATTAACAAGCATTGCCGCTACATATCCCCCCTTTTTGAAGGTCACGAGGTCCTGAGGCGTTGTTGCCTTCAAAACAAAACAGAGTTAAGTGATGTCCCTTGCCATTAGAACATTAACCTTAAATGTCCACATTACTCCTCGAGAATTCATACAGGAACCAGCATTGGGAACAAACAGGATGAATAACATCTGGAGTACGTATAAACAAGGTAGGAGACATCATCTCAGTCTAGGAATTACACATCAGGAAGTTCACTGTCAGTATCTGATACCTCTGTAGTAGATATTTGGGGAGAAGTCACTTCCTTTCTTTTGACATTCTACCTTTGAGTCATTCGTGCTACCCAGAGTATATCTTGATGTAAGAGTACAACAGTCAGAGTACACTGTCAGTCATGATCCAGCTACCCGGCAGTAGTGTTACAATAACACCAGTTCCTGTTCCCAGCCCCCCGATAAACCACAACACCTGTGTTGGGTATCTGCTAGGGTGGTTTGGAGGTTTGTTCCATTAAAGCAACCTCTTCAGGGCTTACTGTTTCTTGGATTTCTATCCAATTCAATAGTGTGGCACCTGAAGGCATCCACGACCTCAAGTTTGGTCTTATATTGTCTGGTTACAGACCGTACAGTGTTAAGTTCAAGCTGTACTATGGCCTCCTCGGGAACTTGCAGGAAAACTGTTTGATTAGGTAGCTGCATTGCAGTAGCTGTATCATGCCTGTCACAAGTCATAGTGTCAGTTAAATGTGGTGTGCTGACCAGCCATTTACTTCCCACCTGCACTTCATGGGGTTCATTAACCTCCCTCTGCTCGTTAGTAGCTTTACACCCTTCATTGGTGAATCGTTTAGACACAGCCAATGGATAGCTTTGGTAGCCATACCCATCTCAAGATTTGGAACCAAATTAAATCTTGGATTGCCTCCTGGGTGAGCTATGAGCGATGGGGTTAATGTCACATACTCCTCTACTGAGAAGAGTAGAATCAAGTGGGTTGGGATTTGTGCCATGGTTAGACTGGCTACAGTGGCACTAAGCCCCCATAACAGGTCTTGTGTCAACATTCTGGCATGTTGCACACAAGCATAAACCCATTGTATAACACTGGCAATCATGTCCACTGGTTGGGGGATAAGGTTTAACCCTGTTGCATAGAAAGTTGCCTGTAGGGTTTTCCCTAAGCTTTCCAGCCTTTGCTGCTGTCGATACAGTCTGTCACTACCCTCTGGCATCTCTGACACCTGCCTTCTTGGGGCAGTCAGGGTGAGAGTGCCAGTAGCACACAAACCTACCAGAAAAAGCAAACGTGCAACAGTGGTGGCAGCAATCAGTCCTCCCAAAAGTCTTTTCAGGTGGCTGATCCCAGTCATCTCCTTCTGAGTGATTGTTGCCTTTCTAAGCTGGCGCAGCATGTACATGGTGTCTTTCTCAGTATGCCATGTGGCATCTTGGGCACCAACATCCTGGAAATCTGGGGAGATCTGACGCAGCTGCTGATGCTGCTCCTCCTTTTCCAGGGCATCTGCTTTTTCAATTTGTTCATGCCTGTGCTCTAGGAACCCTGCAGGGGGTGGTGCAGCGGTGGAGCATGCCTGACCCTTGGCTGAGTGGTCATCTGGAGCACCTGAGTGATCTGGGATTGTTATCCCATACTCACTGTTCAGGTCCACCCTGCACACCTCCTGATTGAGGAATCCCTCTATCGGTATGTTTACAATCGTTCGCTGGGCGTGGGTGTAGGACACCTGCTCGCTCCCCCCTTCCCTCGCTAGGGGTTTAGGGAGCTGCCCCAGCACTGGGATAGCTAGTTCACTGTCTTCGAACTCGCTATCACCCACCAGGCCCATGTCAGTGAGGGCGGGGATTCTGACACCCCTCTTTGCGATGTCCTGCACTGGCAGGCGGGTGGCTTGACCATCCAGCTCCAGTCTGGGTGAACCACTGTTGGTCAGACTCAGACTGACAGACTGGGCTGGTGGCTGTAAGAAAACCAGCTCGGCTTTCATTCCCTGTCCCTTCCTGGGGACTGGGTGTGTTGGAAACCCTGCTGTCAAGGCAGGAACAATCAGGTCAGTCTCACTCACTACCTGGTAGTTGTGAGAAATAATGTTACCTGGCTGCAGGTTCCCTGGGTCACAGCAGAGGAAATCGGCATCTGGGATCAGGTGTGTCCACAGCGCAGTAGTCTCAGCGTCCAGCTGGACCTCCTGTCTAACCTGTGAATATTGCACCAGGGGCACCTGGTGGTGGCCCTGTGACAGCTGCTCAAGCAGATCCTCACTGATAGAGGACCTCTCAGGGCTAAAGGCTAAACCAACCTGCTCTCCTGCCATCAAGATCCCTTCCACCACTGCGAGGTGGTGGTCCTGACCCCTCTTGGGTGCCAGGGTGCAGAGGGAAAGCTCCTTTTCATCGCCAGGTGGGGAGATCTGCTCCTCTTTAGGGATGTAAAAGGGGTGTGCTTTACCTGGTGGATCAGGCGGCTGCTCGGAGCACTGCTCCTGTGGCAGGGAGGCTGTTGTGACCTCAGCCGGGACATGACTTCCCTGTATATCTGGGGAACAAGAAAATATTTGTATTTCTTGTCCAGAGGGAACAGAAGGAATCTCCGCATTGGCTTCTATGTTCGGTGGGCACTGTGTGAGCACAGTCTGCCTCTTGGCCCCCCTTTCCTTCTGTACAGAAGGCTTAGGAGCCTTGACCTATTTCCACACTTTGCCTTTCTGGTGATCCACCAAAGGTTCCTCTCTGAGTCGCATGCCCTTTTCTTTTTCAACCCGTTTGAGCTTGCTGTGTGACATCAAACACCTTTCAACCTCAGTGTCAATCAGTGTCTCACTGTGTAAGACATCTCCCATGGCAGCCTTGAGGTAAAAGCTTCTTGCTTTTCCTCTGTGTTTTACTGCCTGCTCTGTGATTTCAGGGGTGGAGTCAGCACTCGCTGGGGAGTGGCTGACCTCATCCAGGCAGGAACCCTTCCGCTCAATCAGATAGACTGAGGGAGGGAGCTTTATCTAACTCTTTCCCTCCCCCGGTGTTCTCATGACACTTAGAACGCTGGGTGCGGTCCTGTGTGCCTGCTTTGGAATGGCTCCTTCGAGCAGGAGGGAATTAAACCTGCTGGCTCTGACAGCAAACACAGTTGCTTTAGCAGCTTTTTGCTTAGAGCGACTTTGGACATCATACTCCCAGGCTTTCTGCACGAATCTCTTAATATCAGTCATTTTCATGGTCTGTGCATCTGTATGCATTAAGATCATCTTTCTGATTGATGGGTGGAGATTCGCAATGAATAAACCCTTGAAATGTGTGTTCTCTTCGCAACCCTCATCATTTCGCCCTGCAAAATAAGTTCGTCTATGTCTCTCGTAATATTCGCAAGGGGACTCTGCTCTCTCGTGCTTAATGTTAAGGGCGGTGGCTATCGCAGCAGTTGGGTCAATAAACGCACTGTATTCTTCGATAAGTGCTTGACACAGCTCCTCAAAATCATTACAGACTTCTTTCATCTGCCTAGCCATCCACTCATGTACAGCTCTGCTGGTAGTTTTCCTGACCAGAAACACTTTCTCCTGTTTTGTGGCGTTTGGTAGGTACTGCAGGGTATACCTGAGGTCTTGAATATACCTCTCGATATTATTCTCTGACACTGTGGGGTCAAATCTCTCTATGTCCTTCGCTAGCTCTCTCAGAGAATGGAGGTTTATTCTCCTAGCTTCTCCGCTGACGGAGATATGGCAGAGATCGTGGTCAGACCTGTCGCTGCTAGAGAGAGTGCTTAATAGCGACTCGAATTCAGACCTTTTAGCAACCATCGTTAAACTTAAGAGTATTACTTTTAAGTACGAAATCACAGTTTTACCACAGAAAACCACAAGATCAAGTATGCAATCAACCCGGTAGATCGCAAAAGATCACAAAACAATCAAGCACTGCTTAAAGAACAAGGGGAACTTTTTTCCTTTCGGCTTTCAGCACACTGTATTGTCGTGTATGAAACCCGCGGCGTTTTATGTGAATTATTTCGCTTGGTTGACTCATTTCATTCTTGCCATAGCCCACCCAGGGACGCCAATAAAAATGTAGTGTGCTCTTTGAAGGCACCAGTTCTGTAGGGTTTGGGCATTTACTGGGACAATTATTAATTGTAGCAGTAAATCACAAAATGATTCTTTTGATGGCTTTAGAATCCAACCATGCGATATAACTCAAACAACGCACACACACAGGTACTAATACACGAGGATACATTTATTAATACATAGAATATGCATGTAAACCTAACAGTTCTTATTGAGAGGGTTATCAGAATACAAAAGGTATATATTCAGTCAGTTACGAAGAGTTACATATATCAAGAGGACATACGTTCAGTATATCATTATATTCATTATATCAGTATATTATTCATTTAGACCGTTTCATAAATGAACTTGGTTATAACTTCTACATTAGATACTCAAAACAAGTACATAACTCTTAGGAATTAAATTGATATCAACTGGTTGGGATAACAATTGAATTCTCGAGCAGTAATGCAGTGAAGTTGAATACTCATCCAATCTCTGGGGATTCAGATCTCCTGCGGGCACAAAGAAACAGTTGCAGGCTGTTGCTGTCCAATCCGCGCTCTCTGGCTCGTGCCAGGCTGTGCTGTGTGGCTTGCGACGGTGCGCTGCTGATGCTCACTGACCGGCTAGTTAGTGTTGGCTTTAACTAGCAAAGTTTGCGCACAGGAGAAAAGATGACTGTGGGTCCCAGCAAGTCAGGAAGAGGACCGGTTCGTTCCTGATGAAGAGCTAGTTCTGAATAGTGATTCAGCTCTCCACAGTTCTGACCTGTTCACGAGGTCTGCTGCTGGTGCTAACCTCGGGTGGATCCTCTGGTTACTCTCTGGCAACCTCCGCTCTAGACTCTTAGAACAAAGGAAAGTTCTGGCACTCGGACACACTGGCCGTTCCGTGGTGGTCCGGGCTGATTCTCAGGATGGTCAGGAGGCGCGCTGCGAGAATGTCCTGCCCTTGGGAGCCTTCTGCTCCTGGGCTGTCCTGCCCTGGAATTCTCCTTTGAATTCCCTTTAGAATAGTCCACAGAATTCTACTGAATCCCACTGAATCTTACTGAATCTCCCTGAATCTCTGTGTTGCCTGTTTTTACCTAGAGGAACTTCAGCTCATTGATTGGCTGAAAGTTCCATGGGCATCAGAGTCCCACGTGGGTTACTCGGCCCTACCAGTCCCTGATTGGTTGATCAAGGTGAGATATGAGTCACTTCCTCCTGACACTTAGGAATGCAGTCCAGATGTCCAACTGGCACTCCCTAGACAGATAGGCGCCAATGGATGACCATTGATCATGATAGCCAGGCTTAGCTAAGTGCATCCCCCTTTGGGAGCTGTCCCTTATCAAAGGAAACCTTAAATCAGCCTGCATGAATAGTTTCTCTGTGGCTGCACCACAGAGATGAACAGAGATGAACTTAATTCTTTCTTATTAATAAGCCTCACCGCTACACTGACATTTGCTCTGCTTTAAGTAATCAATGAAGAACACAATGTGCTTCACTAGACTCCGGTCCAAACAGGATTAAAAGCCAGCAAGTATACCTTTTCAAATTGACGTCAGCAGGGACTAGATTGGCACTTTAACCAGTGCCTGATTGGCTCAGTCAGTAGAGCATGGAACTCTTTATCTCAGGGTTATGAATTCAATTTTGGGTGATACAGGTGTTCTCATTAATTAAGTTTCCTGTTCATCTTTGACCATGTTACATCTTGATGGTGACTCAAATTAAGAAAAAAAGGACTGATCTAGCTCCTCATCTGAGTAGATAAGTCATAGACTCCGTAGATAACCTATTCATACCAAGCACTTGGATGCAGCTTCACCTATCACAACTAGTATTTAACATTATAATAGCTCCTGTCTATTTACACTATAATTTACACTAGTGTTTCCTTAAAAATTGCTTGTAAGAATGAGACATTACACATGTATTCCAATAAAATAAATAGTATTAATCTTTTCACTGTAACAGTTTCACTGTGACTTGGCAGATAACTGGCAGTGATCAATAACCACACCAAAAAATATGGGAAAGCAATGGGGAAAATCGACTCTTCAACATGTGGAAATGTATTACTGAGAGGAGGAGTCCTTTTCTCTTAGGTCAACACTCTTTGTAAGAGTCAATTCTCCCAGCTCACATCCCTGGGTTTCCGTAGTGTTCCTGCAAAGAGTGATCAATTTGAGACAGGTAAACGTCCTGATTTTATTTAACAAAGCTAGATGCACATTTGCTAATGCTGCCTTCATTGTAATAGGCGGTTTATTTCTCGAAAGCATGTTATGTAAAAAAAGAAAAAATGAAAACATGGATAACAATCTTTCAAAGCTAAAGATTTTACTTTTGAGAACTGGACATTTTATGTTTCTGGGTGCTTTTCAAATGCTGGTTTTAGAACTTTGCTGTGCTTCAAGCATAATTTTTCACCTTATAAACTGGGTATTGAGTGTTAGGGTTAGTGTTTTTTATTTTGATGACTTAGTAAAATGTCTGGAATTTTTTCACTTTGATATTATAGAGCACTTTGTGTTGATGAGTGCAACAATTCTCAGTTAAATACATCATGGTTCCATACTGTAACACAATAAAATGTGAAAAGGCCAAGGGGGGTGAATAGTTTTTATAGGCACTAAACGTATTACAAAAATATAATGCTTAATTTTATGGAAACTTCTTACTATAACCACCAACGCACTCGCTGTTTAAGCAATGGGGGTTTCACAATCCTCTTTCTCACTGGTAATGTTATGAGCAGGAAAAGCACCATTGAAAATGGATTTCAATCACTCAAAACTAATAGTTGTCACACCCTCTACAGCTAGAGGGCGCTCCCACTCTGTCCTGTCCTAGTTTCCCTGTGCTTTGCTTGTCCTTCTGGTTTGTCTTTGTCTGGGGCTATATATTTCCGGGTCACCCTTTCCTCCTCATTCAGTATTGAGGGTTCATATGTCTTCAGACCTGCCTAGCACCAGGCCATCTCCTCCGCAACCTGAGGACTTAAGTTTCTACCCGACATCATCTGACCTCCTAAACGGGCTAACACCCGTTTTGCCACTACACATAGGGCCTATTTTGCTCTCCTGGCCATTCCACGGTATGCCCTTATAACATCCGTGACAGTAGTTCCAACGCTGTGCTGCCCTTTTAATTAACATTGGCTGTAACAATGTGTTGTTTTTGTCTCTTAAAGGGTCTGCTCCTTTACTCCGTCTTGCCAGTGTCGTATAGAATTGAGTACCCATAAAATCTGAGACCCCTTTCAAAGTCTGCATGTGCAGTGGACATAAGAGGCTTGGCGCGTGTCGCAATTGTTGCCCTATCTACTAAGCCCATCCTCCAAGTTTGCACTTCTGTGATGTAGTCTCACAGGCCTGAGAGACATAGATTTCACACATGTAATTACTTATAAAAGCCAACAAACCTTTTCTGAGTGGTCTAAGGCTCTGTGTTAAGGTTGCAGTCCCCCTGAAAGCTGGGGTTATAGTCCTGACGTTATACTTCAACTAATTCTCAGTAAATAGATCTTGCAGTACTCTGAGTGCCAGCTAGCTATGGAACAAGTGTGCTATAAAGACAGAAATTACACATTGTTTGTGAGGCTGTGTGCTCCTGTATGGTCTAGTGGTTAGGATTCTGGATTTTCACCCAGGTGGCCTGGGTTAAACTCCCAATAAGGGAAACTTTTCTCTTCCCTTATGTTTTCCAAATAAGCAGCTCAGTGTAGAAAAGAGCCCCGTTAAGCACTGTCAGGAGAGCTAAACTTTTGATAAAAGAGATCGCTTGTTTCCTCCTGCTTTCGAACTGAAACCCTTCAGTGTGTTAAGAGAACGTGAAAATCACTACACTGCACAAGGTGGGGAGGAGTGACTTGCAGAGAAAAGGACTCAATCCAGGAAAATATTTCCACATTCTGGAGAGGAGATTTTTTCCATTCCCCCACTTTTGCAGCCTGACCTCCTCTATTTCTAGAGATCTGTAGAATGTGGAGAAAACGTTTGAAGTTGTTACTGCTACCTCCCCTTGCTTTGAACAATGTGTGGAGTTGTTTGAGTCAAAAAGAGTGATAGTTCAGGCCCATGGGAAGATCCACATTCAACTGTGCATGAAGTTTTGTTCTCAGAGTTTGCAAAGATGGAGGACATTCGCACCTGGCTAAGCCAGTATTCTATAGTCCTTCATGGAACTGAGTTCAGAGGTGCTGACGGAATAAAAACAGGAGGTTGAGGAACATGGGGGTGTTCAAAGGCATTGAGGTTCCAGTCAAGGGAGCAGGTAGCCTGGCCCTGTCCATTATTAGAGCACTATAACCTAAAGAGATGGTTTCATATATATTGTTTTGGGTATTGTCATGGAAATATAACTATCAAGGAAGCCACAAAAGAGAGTTCTCACCTGAGTAAGATCTTTATTTCAATATTGCAATATTGGGAGCCCTGCTGCCACTTCGCAAAGTGCAACCAGAGACTCAATTTGTTACAAGCAGTACAGGGTTTTTATAAGACGTTGCGCTGTAAAAAAGTTCAGCACTTGGACCCTTCTAAAACTTCCCCTTTCTCTAAGAGAAAACAGATTACATCATAGAGCGAGAGAAGAAAAACTAGATTTGTTATTCAAAGCTTATCAGTTACTTTCAGCTAATTCTAATGACCCAGACAGCATATATTGTTTTGGTACATTGTCTTCTAAACTAACCTAAACAGTGTACTTTGTTGACGAACTGTTTTCTAAAATTCTGTAGCACAGCAGTTACATCCTTGAAATATATTATCTAAAAGCACCAATATATTTCTCTACATTTTTAAGAATCAATTTACTTATTAGATTTCCACTTCAGTATATTTATTAAAGTTTCCTATTTTGTGATTCTTTGTATTTGTTTGTGAAATTAAAATAGTTCTTAAAAAATAAATGGAAGGTTTTTCTGAAGTCAGAAAGCCAATTTATTTGGTGGAAAAACAGATTGGTGAAGCTCCAACAAATAAATCCAGTTTATTTGTTTACTTTTTTTTCTGAAACAACTGAATTAGATGGTGTGCTAATATGCAACCTAACACCAGTGTGAATAACTAGAAGAGGGGAGCAGCGCTATTCCAGACCATGGGAGCTTTGTGATTGGCTGGCACAGATCTCTAATTTGCATATCAGATTTGGAAATATAACACTAAATTTAGTGGATTTAATTTACACTCAAGAGTCACCTACTGTGTATTGCCACTTCATTTTTTTTATGAGTAGCTGTGATTACCAGTTGACAGCTTTTATTTGTTTAATTTTAAATTGTTTTGTATTATCACGCTGAATGGCCTGTACTCGAGGTTTGGTAGGGTATATGTGTTTTTGTTTTTTTTCACCAACTGGATTTTTTGCTCTTTTAGTATTTGTCTAGAAGGCTTTCTGAAGTCAGAAAGCCTGTTTTCTGGTAAAAAAATAGATGTGTTTAACAATAATTTTCAAACAATTTAATTGGGACTTTTATGAATAAAAAGATCTTGTATGATAGTTTCAAGAACACTGCTGTTGTCAGCTGACTTTTAGTGAAGCTCTTTCCTCTGGCCACCTGCACAGAATTTTCTTGTGCCTTTAATTTCAAGATGTAAAACCTAACAAACAGTTGCGTTTGTTCATGTATATTTCTGAAACTGTTAAATGAACTACTGTGTGTAAATCTGCAAATGTTGTTTGATAGGATGCTGGATAAGCAAAGTACTTTCTGATTGGTTAGCCAGATATCATATTTGCATACAACATTTGAAACAAAACCATGTGGTCTCTTTCTTATATGCACTGAACGTTACAACCACATTCTTCTACATCTTCTTTATGAGCAGGTTAGTTTGAAAGCCATTTTACACGTTTTGTGTTCAATTTGAAATGCTCTTACATTCTTGAAATCTTGTGTTAGGCAGGATATGTCAGCTTCAGTAAACTTTCTTTACAGGGTTTATTGTTCTTTTAGTCCTTGTCCTTCATATCTTATGAGAAGGTTCACAAGCTTATCTGTCAAACTACAATCTAATGGTTGTGTTTAAATTCCAGGTCATTTGTTTACATTTTTTAACAATAACAAGAAGAGGAGAGCAGCTCCATTCCAGACCATGGCAGCTTTGTGATTGGCTGAGCCAGATCTCTCATTTGCATATCAGATTTGGAAGAATAACACTAAACTCTCTTCTTGCATGGATTTAATTTACACCCAAATATCACCTACTGTGTATTGCCACTTCAGTTTTTTATTAGTAGTTAGGATTGCCTGTTGACAGGTTTTATTTGTTTAATTTTAAATGGTCTTGTATTATCACCCTGAATCGCCTGTACTCAAAGTTTGGTAAGGTACATGTGTTTTTGTTTCCTTCAGGAAGTGGAATTTTTGCTCTTTTAGTATTTGTTTAGACGGTTTTCTGAAGTCAGAAAGCCTAGTGTTTTGGTGAAAAACAAACATCTGTATTAATATTTCTCAAACAATATAAATAGGGTCTTGCATTTGGATATCTTGATATAGCTGTGTGCTTCTGTAGTATTCCTGGTATTTGACTGTGGTTACTTGGGTTCAACCTTAGGTGTGGGAACGTGTCTTTTTCACCCTTTAGTTTCCAATTGATCAGCACAGTATAGAAAATAGACCCATAAAGCAACGTCAGCAGTGACAATTGTGAGAAAAGTGATCACTTGTTTTCGCCCGCTTTCAAACAGAAACCCTTTGCTGTGATAAGAGAATGTGGTAACCACTACACTGCGCAAGGGGGGAATGGGTGACTTGCAGGGAGTGTTGAACTTCGAGAAAGGACTTCTCTCAGGAATATATTTCCACATTCTGAAGAGGAGATTTTCTCCATTTCTGTAGTCTGACTTCCTCTATTGCTAGAGAGCTGTAGAATGTGGAGTCACCTATCCAACTCTAGAAACAGTGTGTAGGTAACAGGTTTGTTACTGCCTGATGAGCACAGTAAATTAATACAGCAGAAGACTGTGAGTATTTGAAGAGAATTAACAATGTTCTACGTCTCGCCACGTTCAATGCTGCTGTCATTTCTGTAATATTGTGATTATCACTGTTACAACCCCAAGTGTCTATGGGTAAAGGGGTGTAACATTTAGGATAATTTTTGGAAGCAGGTGGGTTCTGGTGAGGGACTAGGAAGCGTAATAACAAGGGTTGGTGCAAAGGTGATGATTTTAAGTTGAATAAGTGACTGGTAGGACACAATATCACACAGGGTAAGGAACTAGTGTGGTGCCAAAGAAAAGAAAATAACAAACAAAATGGAGCTGGCTAGGAAAGTGAGGGAAAGCTAATCTGACTACAGAAAACCCGAAACACACGGTCTTCGGCATCTTCAACACCCTAGCCAACCTCCACTGACTACCCAAAACCATACAAGACAAATGGCACTCACCCGTACTAAACTAGTGTTAGTAATACAAAATCAACTTAGTGCGTAGAATGTACCCAACAACCTAAACTAAACTATACACAAAAGTTCACACAAAAACACAAGTGAACCAGGAATACAAATAAGGGAAGAGAGTAATCAACAGGAACAGTGTACAATAGAACACAAAGGTTGAACATATAACACATTAGGGCAAGGTAATGGCAAAACAAGGATAACACAAACAAACGAAAGTATAAAGAAACTAACAGAAACCAACAACACAAGAAAGCCGAAGTTATACGAAAATACACACACAAAGCAAAACAAACCAACAAAGCCGAAACAAAATCAGAAGCGAAGCGATAACCAAAACAAAATGAAGCGAAGCAAAAACGAAGCAGGACCAAAGTCAAACGAAAGGCTTCTCCTTCCTGAAAACCTCCATGTTATATGCTGAATAAGGTGCAGTCTGATTGGCTGAGAGGCTGATTGATGATGATGTCATACGGAACAGTGCTGTAATGGTGGGCCAATGGGGAAGGGAGAACAATCAAAGGTCAGCAGTGTGGAACATAAAAAAAAAAAAACACACACAGACCACACACTGGGACGTAACAATCACATTCATCACACATGCGCAAGATCCCCTGTTTGAAATCAGGCAGAAACAGGTGTCTTTTTATCCGCTCAAGTTTTGTACTTCTGCCAGTGTTTTATGGATCTTGTTTCTCTTATTGCAAGAACACGCATTTACCGTGTCATTCATGATTACGCCAAACAGCCAGAAGATCATGGCACCTTTCAGATAGTCATTCCTCTCCTTCCTAAATATCCCTATAGACAGGCCATTTCAGCAGAACTGACAAACGTGCCAAAGCAACCTGATAAGACCAGGTCCTTGGAGTCACTTCTCAGTCAGTTACTGCTGCCGAAATGCGAGCCCTTCCTCCAGCCTGAAGAAGTTGATCCTACATTACTCATATGGAAAATGTATCTACCAGACCTCAGAGAGCTAAGCTGGATCACTTCCCTTCTGAATGACATCTCAGTAACACTCTACCACTCCTCTTTGTGCACTCATGCTGGAACAGTGGGTGGCTAATGCAGACAGCATTATTATTTATACTTACTCATCAAAAGAGGATAGCTGAGAAAAACGTGACAGTATTTAACCTAAATGGCAAACAACAAAGACAGCTTTGCAGCCTACGCATGCTGACGCAGCTACCCACCTGAACTACTACCGCCTACAGCTGCTGCGACCCACTATGCCTTCCTCCAAATCTTTTTCTAGATCTCTTCGTCATACCTTTGCCTACTGCCCTGTCTCTCTCACACCTGAAGAAGGCTCCACGGCCGAAACGTTGTGTTCTCTTTCTTCTTTTTTTCAGCATGGAATAAACCTATTACTTGTTCCTAAATAATAATAATACTATTTAAATACATACAGGTCTTACTTAATATTATTTTGATTAAAAATAGTACGTTAATAAGCAATAAATGGCACATCAAAATATTGTGAAGGTGAAGATCATACAACATCAACTACAAATGTGGAAATTTAACAATTTCAGGATTATAAATTGCATGTAGCACATTAACAACACTACAGTTATGCTAATGTAACAATAGTGTAAGAAAATCCTGACCTAATTCCTTTCAAATGCTGATACAAAATGTGAATGATTTCAGAGTTTTGGGTATTGGGTCTCCTGATAGAGATCAGAGATGAACTGAGGCGTGTGGGAAAGTGTACAGAACAGGTGGACTCCCAATTCCACATCAAGAGGCTGAGCACAATGGAAGAGTCCTGTACACACAAGCAAGTCTTTGACAACATGGACAATCAAAACCTACTGGTATGATATTATATTCTCTCTGTGGTGTGGAAAATATTCACTACTAGTATTCTAGGTTACAGATAGGTCATTATATGACAGCTTACATCTGATTAATAGGATCCACCTCTGGCATACTTTCTTTTTTTAGTTTATAATGTATAATCTTGCTGATCTTTTAATGCCAAAATAAAGTGTTTTACAAAAAGCTCCATGTTCTAAAAAGTTACTACAACTTTTGAACTTTGAAATATGGTCACTTTGTATTCTATGACTGAGCAAATACTGTAGAAAAGTGCAGTTAATATGTGAAAATGTGTAATGGGTATGTCTGATTGGTTGATTTGTGAAGATCTAGTAGTAGTTGATGATTAGCCATATGTTGATTACAATATTGTATATAATGTACTATAATTTGTGACTACTTAAATTACCATCAGCTGTGTACCTCCAGCTGACCTGTAAACAAATATATGAGAGAGGTATACTGAGACGAGAGGAGCACTGAAGACTTGAAAAAGCTCTCGCATTAGATTCTGTGTTTTTGTTGTTCCCCAGATTTGTTTTTAATGTTTTGTTTTCTTTTTCTTTTGAAGTTGTTGCGTTTGGTTGTTTTTTTTTCATAGTTGTTAGACTACTACAGGGATTTACCTAGGTTCCTGGAAGACTTCTCGTTTTGTGTTTGTTGTGTTTTCGGGTTACAACATTTTATTTTCTATTGATAGGACCCCACGCATTACTATGGGAGTAGTTAACTTTAGTTCTTACATTGTACCTGAAATTACCACATAAACTACTACTCTGTTTCCCTTTTTTTAAAAGGCACAAGTGAAGTTTGTTTTTCCTTGCTGCTGATTGGTAGCTACAATGGGTCAATTGCAATAAACTTATATACAATAAACTCCACTGAAATTTGTCAGCAGCTCTGTACTAAACCTGTTCTCAATTGCAACAAACCTAAAATAACAGCTGCTGCCCATTAGATGTTACTGCATTAGGAGTCTAGCTTAAACCACCTCTTCATAGGTTTTAAGCAACTCAGTAGCGGACTAAGCAGAACAATTGATCACATTAGAACTGTCTTGAATGTAATGGAAATAATGTACTCATTAATTAACAAGCTTATGCACCACTTGCTTGAAAATTATTATTATATTTAACTAAAATTGCTTTCCAGACACCACAAATATTCACAATGAATGTTATCATAACACATCTTTAGTAATACAAATGTTATTTATTAATAATTAAGTTCCATGTATATCTTTATTAGTAGCTGTATTACAAGTAATGCATATACAGTCTTTATTATAGTTAGTTTTCAGTTATCCTGGGGAGGGAAGAGAATGGAAATTAAGGAAATAAAAATTTAAAGGGCTTTTAAGTCTTCAATGTGTTCTGTCATAGCTGTGTGTTGTCATATCTGGGTGTTAATTTAGTATATTTGTTGTATTATTTATTGTGATTTGACACTACACTTGTGTTTCTCAGGAGAAAGCAGTAAGATTTTTTTTTATTTGAGGGTACAGAAAATTGTATTGTACGGCCAAATGTAAGGTTACATTAAGAAAACATTATTGTTACCTTTTGCAACGTTATTTATTTAAGACGGTTCTTCGGAATAGTGTCCCTTACGTATCTGTGACTGCAGTCCAACAATAACGGTGCTGAAATAGCCGGAATGTGTGGGAAGAAGATGGAGATGGAACAGGAGGCTTATTCAGTCGATAGAAAGGTTGTGTCAGAATGAACACACTACGGTTATGGTATTGGGTTTAAGAGCATTACGATCCTACAGTCTCCTGATCCATAATCAGATGCGTTATCCAATGCACCACTGGCCCTTGTACCGCATTCCTCAAGTGCACCACTGTGAGCTTGCACCACTACAATAATAAATCGCCCCAGTCCAAATTTTCTCAATAAGGTGCATGTTTTCTATGTGTATTTAGTTAAACAGTCTTTCATTTTGTCTGTTTTAAAAATTGCATCTCTTAAAAACAGACAAACGAGTTTATGTGTCGCGCTGAAATTCACACATGAGGGAATTCAAACGAAAGAAATCACAGAAAAGATATTGCGCTTAAAAAGAAATCCAGAGTGCAGACACCGGTGATAGAAAACAGAGCTTCATACGATGCATGAGATGCTTTACCTCTGAACTAAACTCGGCTCTTTAATCGTGTTAGGAAGAGTGAATAGCCAACAGTGTACATTTTAAAAATCAAAGCAAGACAATGAGACAAGAAGAGAATTCGGAACACGAGCCTCTCTTTCATTGTTTAATGAGCTTTTGATGAACGCCTAAGTGAAAGACAAATTCACTATTTTCACTTTGTGATTAAAAAACACTTTTATCACACGTTAAGCACTCCTGATGGTGTCGAATAGTTCTCTTTTCTACCCTCATCATTTGAGGATCCCCAGCTAAAATATCTTTTTAAACTACAACAAAATTGCAATATTTTGAATACTATTTAAGTTTACATAGTCACATTCCCGGTGATATTGACTTAGGCACTCAACTATTAACTTCTTGTAGTTAGCCAAAAGTTTGAAATCTCTGCAACTATCAGGATGCTTAAAGACATCCAAAGAAACCCCATCATATTTAGGGGAGATGGTGTTGAGGTCAGATTAATTTGAAATGCGTCTCTGGGGACTTTTGATTTACCAACGTTATTTTTAACTGAAGGATATGCTGACTGACTGTGCCATAGAAACTAACGCACATCACCTTTTTTCTACATTCACAGGTTTTTGACTAAAGACAAAAAAATCATTTTTGTTTCCTTGCCAGCTGGCAGTAATTCCTCTGCACTGACAAAACAGATGAGTATTTTATCTTTCGCAATTTGTATGGATTTGTTTAAAAACAAGTTGCTCCAAAAATTAAATGAACACTTCCATTAAATTTAATGTAGAAGCATGTTGCTGTCCATAATGATAAACTGTGTGGCAAGACAGGCACCACTGGGACTCAACCCCAGGATCTCCTGTTTACTAGGCAGGCACTTTAACCAACTAAGCCACAGCATTCTCGCATCCTAGTGTTAATCCCGCATCAGCAGGGTCAGCTTGTCGGCACGCCTGTCTCCATTTGGTGGTTTGAGCTGACGCTGCCATGACGTTCCCATTAAATGCGACCGAGAATACTCCAACCGGCGCGCCGCTACGCCTGCTGTCGGAGAACTAAGCCACGGCACTGGCATCAAATATCCCTTTTACAGCCACTTCGACACATCTCAATTGCTCTGAGACACCTGTATTCAGTGTGCGCTGAGCCTGCTCGCTGAGAAAAGTGACGAGAAATGGCTTATGTCCAAGGAGTTCAATATGCTTTTTATGTTCAATGGGGTGTCCACTACAGCTAACACTGAAGCGCAGCACAGGCTCTGTGGTTTGACATCTCACAAGGTAAATGTTGAAATTGTAGGTGGAAGAGGAAAATTACCCTTGAGTATGGGGAAAGAGGCAACTCATGTCCGGAGGGGGCTGAAGTGTGTATGGAGGTGGCCTAGTGGTTAAGGCAATCTCCTCTTAATACATGATACTCTGCACAAGTAGGTTTGAACCCCATTCTCCTCGAGGAAGGGCTTTGACACATTTTGACCTTTTTAAACTTGGTGTGCTTTCGTTTTGTTTCTTCGCTCCTGTCCTACAGCAGTAATATTTCTATAGGTGTATGATCATGGTAGGCTGACAGCAGGAACACGTGGCCCACAAGCAGTGACAATATCAGAGGTGTCTGCAGTGTGTTGGTTTGTAAGCAACGATAAAATAACTTGACATGGAAGCAGGTGTGCCTGCATTAATACAGCTCCATCGAGAGGAAAAAGTAACACAAGAACCGACATAAATTCAACAGCACGTTTCTGCAGCTGAAAACAGAACATACTCCACGTGATGATTGAGCTCACAACCTCGGTATAACTCCACTATAAAAGCACCACAACTGACCAATTGCGCTACTGGAGCAGCACAGCACAGTAGCACATTTTCCTCAGTGCACTCAAACAGTGCTTCTTCCCTAGCCTACCAGCTTCAAGACTTTTTTAAATTGATCAAAGATTCATTGGAAAAGGTTTGTTGATGGGTCAGGTGGGAATCACACCCAGATTCACTGCTTGCAAGGCAGCTATGTTCATCATTATACCCAGGACTGGCGCCAGGGGAATGATCTGTAGGGGGGGGGGGGGAGGTCTGAAATCCTGAGGGGGGTAGTGATATTTCGGTTTAAATGGAGCCATTGCAACCATCCAAGTGAATTCTCGCAAGCATGCCACTGATTAGTATTTCATGTTAGAAGATAACGACAAGCAATCTGGTATTTAGTGATGAAGAACAGTTCCACGTTCATCAGAACTCACGTGATTATTTTTGCCTGGAGCATCAACCATATGTGTTCTTTTTTGCAACAACATCAACGGTAACGAGGTTCTGAATCATTAAGAAATCATTGTAAAACCAACAGAAAGTAGAAACTTCTATAACTACAGTCCTAGTTATATAACGATTGTAAGTATAAGGATAAACTACTGCAAGGCATTGGTCCACCTGAGCAAATAAGGTCATAATAATGTTGACACCCCAAAACATAGACACTATGTAACGTGCTGTTCCTGGACAGATAGCCCTCCTGCACATTAAACAGTCTGATGTAGTAACTGTGAATTCGGAGTTAGTGTAGTTATCTGACCATTGACAATTTATCCAAAACTGAGGGGGGTGGGACTGTTCAGTTGAGGGGGCGATTTTGGCATGCCAGTAACATTTTGACAAAACGTCCAAGAGTTACGAAAACACTTACTTTGTGTATAAAGTACATTGTGTACACACTGTAAGTTCAGAACGCGAGAAATACTGCTCAATATGGGATCCTGTCCAGGAATATCAGGGCTGTAAGGGGGTCAGATCTATAGATGTAGTAAACACATTAGTGGAGACAGTGTGTCTGCCCTCTGTGTGAGAGCCAGAAAGGAAAAATAATCTGTGGTCTGGGAAGAAGAGACCCTCGTTGGAAGAGCGGTGCTTCTCACAGGAGAGAATGAAAAAAAATATTTTTCTCCTTGGGGGAATTAAAAGCACTTATGGGGAGTGGTGTGATGGTAGTGCATCTGATACCACATCAAAAGGTTGTGTGTTCAAATCATGTTGAGATCGGATGATGTATGTTCAGGTTCAGCTGGTGCCGAACCCAGGAATTAGACCATGCCGTTTGGTTTTATCTGTACACCACATAGATAATCTAAATGAAATAACAGAGCAGTACAGGACACGCATTCAGGAAATTACACAGCAAGTCATTTTGAACATGACAAGAGAAAAGGCACACTGCACATCCGTGAAACATCACGTCCGACTTTAGAGACAGTTACATCACAGAATGGAAGTTTCAGGCCCCTTTTTCATTACAGGTTCAAACTAACCTGAAAGTTACAGAGTTTTAGGTCACTTTTGTATTAAAATGTGTCTGAAGCCTATAAATATAATTTGCCCTTTTTTAAATTGTGGATGAAATCCAATCCCATGTACCAAGACCTTACAGTATATTCATTAATTAAAATGACTAATGCTATTGGACATTAGCTGGTGCTTTTTGTAACGATTTGCTATTTCATGCTGGAAAGAAAGAAACCTGACCAACGTTTGCTTTCAGGTGCGGTTCATTCACATAATGGACTTCTATTTCTGAGTAGCCTGATTTAAAAACACACGAACCCGGTAGAAGTCGAACCTCCAATCTCATGAAGCAAAATCAGACGCGTTATCCATGAAACCACTGGCCAATCATGTAACTGAATTGCACCATGGTGAGTTCAGCACTGCAACTAGTAATTACTAGTAATAGTAATAATCCCATCCTAAATTTCTAAGTGAGAAACGTGTTTTCTACATTTTTATCAGTTTTAAAATATCATCTCTTTAATACAGACAAAGGGTTTGTGTTTCACTTTGAAATTCTGATTGATTTAGAATTCAAAGAAAAAGATGCTTTCTTCAACAAAACATTCCTGGTGCACGTTTTCTCCATGAAAAAAATACATTTTTCCCTTACATGATTTCTCTTTTTTTTTCCATCAGAGTACAGAAAGAAGAAAAAAGGGAAAAGCAGTGTCGCAAAAAAACTCCATCGCCCTTGGGAGATGTCAAGCTCATCGGATATGAAAAGTGCCCAATAAAAGCAATTTCTTTTCATTTATCTTAGCGTCAGGGCTGCTATTGTGTGTAGAGGAGGCAACTTGCTCAGCCAGCAGACTCACCGCTTACTGAATACAGGTATGTTTTGAGTGTCATGCTGATCGTCTTATAAATGCAAAAGAAACTTTTAAAGCTGATAAAGTTTTCCATTGTAATTTGCATGTAGCTACAACGTCCCTGGAAGAGAGATTTTATCAGTTGCACGTAATCAGTATTTTTTACTTTTTGTTTAGTACTGGAAATATATTTTTTTTTAATTTTTCTAAAGAAGATCTCAAGAAGTATTGCCAGGACCTACCTTTAGCATTCAATAGCGATATTAATGGATCAGAAATGTAAGGTAAATTGGTGATCTGAGCCAAAATAGTCCTTACACGCCTCCTGGAACAGTGTTCATATTCATAGCAAGTTATATTCTTTTTCAACCCCAAACGTTGCTATTGCATTAAGCTTTGTGTGACCATTAGAGGTTTCGGTAGCTTCTGGAAAGCGCACTTTTCCAAACTGAAACCTATAAGAACATTATTCAAGACGCACCATGTCCCAGAATCATTCATCGGGACTAGGATTAATATCAATGGAAAGTACTTCAAAATAAAAGATTTAACTGAAATATTAAAAGAGTAGGAAAGCATTTAAAGTAGAAAAAAATCAGTTCAGATGATATTTAATTTTTTGAGAAATGGGCACATACATCAGCTCAGTGAGCAGTGCGAGGTGCTCTTCTGGAGATGATGTTAAATTAGTTAAAATCATGTGATAGTTAAAAAAGCTTAATACTTAGTTAAACAGCCAGCACAAATGGTTGCGTTTGTGATTATGTCACTTCTCTACTACAGCAGCGTCGGTAAAAGACCCTCTGAAAGCAGTAAGGCTCTGCACAGCTGAATTCGTTGCTATTTGGAGAAATCCACAAACTCGTGTTTTTCATGTGCTTTAAAAGACAGCCATACTCACCGACAAAATAAAGACACTGCTGCTGATTTTTTCCGAAGCACAGTTGACCTTTCTGAGCCAATTGATGAAGCTCACCCAATGAATACTATAGCAGAAGGTGGAGGAAAGTGCAACTTTGTAACTATCACAACCACAGGAACAACTGCAAGAAGTAGAATCAATTTCCCATCGAATGGTGGTGTTGTCTGAGGTACGCGATGTGAGCGTGTGCAGAGAATCCCACAATCTCTTCAAAACTTGGACAAAGTATTTCTGATGGAGCACTGTGCGCAAAGATTGAATAAGCTTTGCTCCTGCCGATGATTCTGCGTGAAAAAGCACAGCATTCAAGTTTCACAGACAAATGCACCATGCCTACTGTAGCGGCGAGGCTTATTAATAAGAAAGAATTAAGTGTTCTGAGCCTTCCCAAATGAGGCCCCATTTCTGTGTTCATCTCTGTGGTGCAGCCACAGAGAAACTATTCATGCAGGCTGATTTAAGGTTCCTGATAAGGACAGCTCCCAAAGGGGATGCACTTAGCTAAGCCTGGCTATCATGATCAATGGTCATCCATTGGTGCCTATCTGTCTAGGGAGTGCCAGTTGGACATCTGGACTGCATTCCTAAGTGTCAGGAGTAAGTGACTCATATTTCACCTTGATCAACCAATCAGGGGCTGGTAGGGCCGAGTAACCCACGTGGGACTCTGATGCCCATGGAACTTTCAGCCAATCAACGAGCTGAAGTTCCTCCAGGTAAAAACAGGCAACACAGAGAGCCTGAGAGATTCAGTAAGATTCAGGGAGATTCAGTAAGATTCTGGAGAGGATTCTGTGGACTGTTCTAAAGGGAATTCAAAGGAGAATTCCAGGGCAGGACGGCCCAGGAGCAGAAGGCTCCCAAGGGCAGGACATTCTCGCAGCGTGCCTCCTGACCATCCTGAGACTCAGCTCGGACAACCACGGAACGGCCAGTGTGTCCGAGTGCCAGAACTTTCCTTTGTTCTAAGAGTCTAGAGTGGAGGTTGCCAGAGAGTAACCAGCAGCAGGCCTCGTGAACAGGTCGGAACTGTGGACAGCTGAATCACTATTCAGAACTAGCTCTTCATCAGGAACGAACCGGTCCTCTTCCTGACTTTCTGGGACCCACAGTCATCTTTTCTCCTGTGCACAAACTTTGCTAGTTAAAGCCAACAGTGAGCATCAGCAGTGCACCGTCACAAGCCGCACAGCACAGCCTGGCACCGAGCCAGAGAGCGCGGATTGGACAGCAACAGCCTGCAACTGTTTGTTTGTGCCCGCAGGAGATCTGAATCCCCAGAAATTGGATGAGTATTCAACTTCACTGCATTACAGCTCGAGAATTCCATTGTTATCCAAACCAGTTGATATCAATTTAATTCCTAAGAGTTATGTACTTGTTTTGAGTATCTAATGTAGAAGTTGTAACCAAGTTCACTTTACGAAACGGTCTTAATGAATGATATACTGAACGTATGTCCTCTTGATATGTGTAACACTTTGTAACTGATTGAATATATATCTTTTGTATTCTGATAACCCTCTCGATAAGATCTGTTAGGTTTACATGCATATTCTATGTATTAATAAATGTATCTTCGTGTATTAGCACCTGTGTGTGTGCGTTGTTTGAGTTATGTCGCATGGTTGGACTCTAAAGCCATCAAAAGAATCAACTTTGTGATTTACTGCTACAATAAATAATTGTCTCAGTAAATGCCCAAACCCTACAGAACTGGTGCCTTCAGAGAGCCACTACAGTTACATATTTGGCGTCCCTGAACGGCCGGTTTTTCTTACACTACAGAACCAATTTTAAAAACAATTGCGGCACACTACGATTCACACTGACTCAAAAGTGATCACGGCAGATGTTGTTCCCTGCATAATGCTGAAGGGACCAAAGAGCATTGCTGTTGGGAACACAAAATGAGGCTTTTTTATGCCTTGATGTTAAGCTGACAAAGACTATCTTGAAACACCTAGTTCAGTCTCTCGACAGACTGCCAAGCAAAGCTTTTACCCATTGACGTCGCAATAGAAGGAAGGTCTTAACCCACCAACACTTAGCAGTGGCAAGATTCAAACCTAACCCAGCGAAGAAAATGGAGCACAAACCCAGCACTTAGACCACCCAGCCACACTCCTTACACCTTACTCTCTTGAGAACGTCGGGTGGGTTCAGCTCTTGTTGTGCGACGCGTGGAAATGACTGCATCTTCATTTTCCGAGATGTTTCCTATCACATCTTTGTCAGCTCTGAATAAAGTGCTTCTTTGGAGCAGGCTTCAGACCTTTTATTTTATTTATAAAGGAGGGCCATTCAGAAACATGTAATTCCTGTTTTAGAAATGCTTTGGGCGGTGTGTTTTATATAATGCACAAACAGTATTCTGATTGTATACTGTAGACCTTTGTAGCAATCATACTGGACGTGACTGGGATTCTGAAATGTTTCTTGAAAAGGTATTCAGGGCTGCTTGAATCTATAATAAAAAAGTGACCCGAAACTTCCAACCTTCCAATCACTGATGTCGCTCTCCCTAAACCTGTACGGGATGTTTTGCTGATGTGCAGTGTGCCTTTACTCCTGTATTAAAAACGACCTCTGTTGTTGGGCGGAGTTGAAGGAGAACTTACTGCACAGAAAAAGTACGTAACGATAAAATATTTCTGCGCGTGAAACACATCAATCGTTCAGCATTTCTAAAATGTTTAATTGAATTGACAAAGAAATCCTCTCCTTAAACTTCGAAAAGGATTATCTGTTGAGCCAGCAGGCGTAACACTGCAGTTGCCCGTTTCTCACAGGTGGTTGAAGTTGTGGATAACATTTAGCAGGTTTGGCACCATGGCTTAGCTGGTTAAGACGCCTCACTAAAAACCAGGAGACCCTGGGTGTGAATCCCAGCGGTATCTATTCGTAGACAACAGGCCACTCATTGTCAATATTTATGGAGCTTAATTTAAAGACAACGGGAGAAGCATGAGTTACAGCTTTCTGTAGCTGTTTTATATAGCGATGTATCGGTTGGCTCTGTGGCGCAATGGAGAGCGCATTGGACTTCTAGGCTTTGATAGAATGAAGTCATTCAAAGGTTGTGGGTTCGAGTCCCACCAGAGTCATGTATCATTTTGATTCAACCTTTCAAAATCCTCTAGGGATCAGTGTTGATCAAGTCAAATAAAGGACTTCTTAAGAGTCCACAGTTGAAAATGAACCAGCAGCCACAAGAAAGAAATTAGCACTGGACTGTGATCACATTACTCCTGTCCTGGACTCCTTGCACTGGCTTCCTGTCAACTTCAAAATCCTCATGCTCACCTATAAGGCTCTCCATGGCTTGACACCACAGTACCTGTCTGGGTTATCGCCCTACTCCCCACCTCACAACCTTCGCTCTTCTAATTCTGGTCTCCTATCTGTCCCCCAGTCCATCTACACTCTATGGGTGACAGGGCCTTCTCCTGTTTTGTACCAAAGCTCTGGATCTTTATTCCCAAGGATATCAGAGAGTCACCTTCTCTAAACTCCTTCAAATCCAGACTCAAAACCCTCTTCTTTAGAAGAGCCTTTAATGAACTATTCTTTACCCCTCTGTTCCTACTGTATTTAATACCACCATCTATTGTCTCCTCTAACTGTGTATTCTCATCCTGCTTATCTTGTGTATTTTTTAACTTTATTGGTTTCATTCTGTAAAGCACTTTGAAAAGCCACCTTTAAAGGCACTATATAATGTATAGATTATTATTATTAATAATAATAATGAACAGCGCATTTAACACTGAGCACATGCGGTCCTTCTTTGCAAAGGATTGCAAAAGCTGGGAATTAGCCTTTCACTCGTGTTGTTGAAGACCGTATCCTGGCTTTGTTGCAGGAAATGTCTGGATGCCATCACCGGATCAAGGAGAGGATCAGGGTTTTGGGAAGTCTTTTTGATGCCTGACACTGTGTGTTTCCTGGTTGTAACGGGTGTCATTCTGGACCTAAACAACAGAGAACACCGTTGAAATAGCTGAACTGCCTAGCGGACACTTTGTCGCCTTCTTCTGACCTGTATTTAATGCGATTCTCTGAAAACTTGGCACGTTATATCTGTGCTACCTTTATGGAGGGCACACTCATAAGAATCATAGATTCGATCACAAGCATCTAAAAATGAGCCTGAGAAAATGACATCACGCTATGAGGCTGAATGGCACAAATTCTCCTGTTACTTCTGCAGCAAATGTGTGTTTTTTGCTTCTTATTTGGCAGCAGTGGGATTCCAACTCACACCCCCAAAGAGACTAGAGCTTTAATCTAGCTCTAAATTAAAAACTAGGTGACTTGTAATGGCTGGTAGGAGAGGAAAGGTATAAATGCTTCTTTTTTGGACAAAGTCTTTATCTTTTTTTTCACCAGTTGTTTTGATCAAATTATTGTAACGCAGTGCCATATTAAGGTATAATATGTACATGAACGTCATGTCTGAGTCGATGATGGCAGCTGAGTATCGCTGGAGGACAGTTCATCATGAGTGGGTAAGCCTGCATAATGAGGGAGAAGAGATCGGCCTCTCTGATGCAGTGTCCAGTGACACTAACCTTCTGTCCTACTGTTCTCTGCTAATGTAGATGGTGAATGTAAGGTTTCATTCTTGTAAAATATTTCCGAGCACTTTTTTTGTTGCTGAAAATTAATCCTGAGCATTTGAATGAATTCCGATATTGTCACCTAATTCCATACATTGTTTCATCAAACTAGAACATTTAGAGGAGGTCAATTGCATTTATGAATTGCATAGTGATAGTATTTCTTTCCATTTAAATACTTCAGTCAAAAATGTAGAGAAGGTGCTCCTGTTTTCACCATTATAAGAACTGTGATGCACCAGTAATATTTACTCTCATAAAAGTATTGTAATTGTATTGTTCTGTTCTGTAACAATCTTGAGTGACACAAACCTTCTGTTTTACTGCACTACACTTCTCCAGAGGCCAGTTCAGCACACAAGGATCCTCAGTCAAACAAACACTGCAATCGCTTGATAAACGCTTTTTCTCATCCTTTCTCTTAGTGTCGGTGCTACTATTGTATGCAAAGGAGGCGACTTGACAATGAAGAGAGTCTTCATGAAGGTGTGTGTCGGCAAGCTCTCCACTGTCAATTGACTGGGCTTGTGAAGAAATCAATCTCATTCAACAACCATACAAATTGCACAGCTTAAGGCACATGAAGCGAAATCTGTGAGCTGATTGACACAAAACAATGTCACTTCACATTATCTGCAAAGTTGTTTTGCTTGTCTGACCACCTCTTCCTACTTTACAGTGAGCACATATATTTCAGTTCCTTTCTCCCATGTGGAGATGTATCCACTGCCAAAACTGCTGTCTGATTATTTAAATTATCTGTAAAACTGTTACATGACTTCATCTAATTGTAAATTTATAAGACGGTCTGTGAGACATTTGTGAGAGTAGCTGAATCCCAGGGCTGGTATGGAATCACACACAGGCGGGTCTTCTGTGTGATCTGAGTCCCACTGCTCAGAGCTACAGACTGGTCAAATGGTCACTATTGTAGACACGACCATCGGACCATAGGCTACAAATAATCAATATACCGATCATAGTGTCACTACTGTTGTTTATTACATAAATACTGTATATAAATAATAAGATAATTCCACACTCATAAAACATTTATAAACATTTTGGGAGGCTGACATACAGTAAAGAAAGTAATACTGAAGAGTTTGGAAGTCCTGGAAAGCGTTAATAGATCCTTCTTGCTTTCGACCTGGAACAGAGCCCACAACTGCCAGATCAGTGACCCCTGAGCCCAGTTCACAGAGAGGAGAACCAGGAGCTCTTCTATGTCTCTAAGAGGGCTGGGAGGAAAGATAAAAGGGGGAAATGTGACATGAGTCCAGGCTGTTCTGTCTGATATTGTTCATGTAGCAGCACTGATTGTCTGAATATCTTCTGGTTCTGGATTGTGAGGATAGAGAGCAGTACGGAGTTGAGATCCTGTCTGAGTGTGAGTCTGAGCTGTGAATCTCACTGAGAAGAGAATAATGATTTTTTATTCTGCCTGAGAATTTTCCTGAGAATTTTTTTCTTTTCCAAGTGGTGTTACATCCCCTTCAGATACTCTACACAGACTGCCAGAGAGAAGAGGATAGAGAGATGGACAGATAAGAGCACACACAGCAAGAGACACCGACGTCTTGATTTACTTTGAAGCAAGTGTTAATTTCTTTTCTGGAACAAGTTGTTTCTGAACTTCAAGAAATTCATACAACTTCTGAAAGATAAAATACAAATCTTGCTTCTCAGGACAGAAGAAATGCTTCCAAAAAATGCCAGTGATTTTTTCTCCTTTTAACGAAAAGTGGAGAAAAACAACAGCAGTGCAACTCCGTCGGCTTGATTTAGCTTAATACAAGTATTCACTTCCTTTTCTGTAGATTACAGCCTGCGAAAGATGAAATGAACTTCTTGGTTACTCTTAGTCAGTGCAGAAGAAATACTGCCAGCTGGCAGGAAAATGACAGTATTTTATTTTCTTTAACTACAAACATGTGAGTTGTGAAAAGCAACGGGAATGTGTCCCTGTGCAGCTGTTAAACAAAGGGCTGGTGGGTCAAACGTACTCAGGGACGTGCTTCAGATTGTGATGATGTAAACAAAATCTCCGCTAAAAATTGAAGGGATTTCTTCGCAAACCCTCTTGAATGTGGCAGGAAATCTTTGTGTTTTACTCGTGTGCAACTACAACAAGTAAACAAATAAGTAACTAAGTCAATGTCCAAGAAAACCATCTTCACGTGTGGAATTTTTCTTTAACTGGCTGTTGGGAGAATTCATTTATACACCCGTTGTATCCTTAGCAAAAATATTTTAAAATTAGAACACAGATTTGTTGGAGAACTTGACAATCCTTGACAATCATTATTAAATGAGCATTATACAAATGTGCGTTGATATTTTTAATATGTACCTTAATTGTAATATATATATACATAATTGCTTTGATATGGATGTTCATTTGAAGGAATTGAGGAAACTATGAAGGATCGCAGAACAACCAAAGATACATTTGGGCATCTGCTATTGGTAAAGATGAAAGAGTACCTTAAGTGTGAAGCTTTCATACACACGAGAGAAAAAAACAGTTTTAATGCACTTCATTAAACTGATGGTATGCTTATCAATCGTGCATAAAGTGCACATAGTAGAGGATGGTTTCGATCCATCGACCTCTGGGTTATGGGCCCAGCACGCTTCCGCTGCGCCACTCAGCTGACAGCTGCTATAATGTGATTCTGCTTCTGACCTTCTGCTTTCCGAGGCAACTGATTCTTTCGTCGTTAATTCCCAAATCTTCAATGAGAATCAGTGAAACGAAAATCAAACACATGTACACACTCGCGTCCTAACCTGAAAGAAAAATCTACACCCACTTTATAATACTGAAAATGATTCAGGAAGTACAGCAAAGTTCTAAAACCAGCGAATGCATCTGCATACAGTACATAAAATGTCAATTTTTCAAAAGTAAAATCTTCAGCTTTGAAAGATTACCATCCATATATTTTCGTTTTTCTCTTTTTTTACATAACACGCTTTCGAGAAACAAACTGTCTTTTAATTAAGGTTTCATTAGAAAATGTGTATCTTGGTTTGCCAAGTTAAAATCGGCACATCCCAGTGGGCAAAAGATGTAGAATATACGACTATTGAACGCATACCAGACGTGTAACTGTGCTCCGTAACTGGTCTAGAATGAAATTGATTATATGTTTATTATACATAAATGGTTGTAGTTCTATTATACGGATAAATTTAGAAGACTACTATACATATATAGTTAAAGGTCTATTATACATCAAAGAAAGATTTTTATAGGTATAGAAACTAGTAAATAAAGCCAATGATTTATTTTAGACATTTATTCTTAAAATATACAACTATTCACACCTGAAGAATATGTAGTTCAAATTATACATTATATACAATATTGTAATCAACAAATGTCTAACCATCATAAAAAACACAACTAGTAAACTTCAGTTACAAATTCTAGTAACATGGCAATATATATATATAGTAATGACAAACACAAACTAATTACATGAACACGGTAATATTTAACTCAAAACCACATTTCGAAACTTCTTTATTTCCACGAAAATATTATTAATGTTGCACAAACGCTACTTTCTAATAAAGACAGAAAGAAACTATTTGTTTTGTGTCTCATGGTGATCCTCCTCTCGATACTAATGAAATGTTTAATATGATCCCTCGAGAAAAAAAAGGAGTCAATTTCCGCCTGGAATGATTGATGCCCCATCAAACATTTTGTAATATCCCTGGAAGTTTATACAGTAGAATCCTGGTTCGTGGCTTAAATTCAAGGTAAACAAGACTAAGGAAACGAGTTGGAAACTTGATGTCGAAGTGGGATTTAAATCACCCGGAACATTTCACTACATTGGGCAGTATGTGCTAGGGAGCATTGCTTGACATCCCTTCGATAGCTCAGTTGGTAGAGCGGAGGACTGTAGTGGAGTCAGTAGGGAATCCTTAGGTCGCTGGTTCGATTCCGGCTCGAAGGAAGGTGCTTTTTGTGTACTTTAATCAAAGAGTTAAAAAAGCGAATCTGTTTCATTCAGACATTTATCAAAAGTTCAATAAACGACGAAGTAGAGGTTCCTGTTCCGAATTCAGCCCACGTCTGATTGTCTTGTTTTGGCCAAGATCCGATCTTTGAATTAAGGGACTACTCTGTCTGCTTTGTAATTCAAAAATACATACAAATGTCAAGTTTTTTGTAGATATAAAGGTGTTCTCTGTTTTCAAAGGATAGGTTCTTAATTGGCATAATGATTTGGTATTGATTTTGTATCGTTGTATTATGAAGTTTGTGCTTTCTGTGTTTTTATCGTATTGTGAACTTATTTTTTAAACAAATGCTTACAAAGGCAAACAGGGCACACATCTGTTTATACCAGTGGTGAATTGTACATTTGTACAAGCTACTGTGCACTTCTGGGAGTATAACAGGTTCGATATAAAGTGGCAAAAATATAAAAGGGGAATATACCCCAGACTGCGTATAAGCTCTCGTTGTGACTGTTGTTTTATTTTTAGATAAAAATGGCGTACTGTGCACGAAATGTTGCAGAAACACAATTTGATATTTTAATAATTATTATTTTAATAATTTGATCAAATTGAGGCCCAGGATCCAAATCTTCAGTTCTGATTTTTTTAAGTGATATCTTTCCTTCCTGTCGTGGAAGTCACACGATGTGAGCAATTGTTTTTTTTTACGTTGCGATCCAAAGATCCTCAGGCGCACTGTAACCAAACCAGGATGGATTCTGCTCGGAGCCGGACTGAGCTCATTCTCACTCCCTGTGCTAAAAACAGAATTAGCTCTTCCCCGAACATCGTCTACAGCTGCTGGATGGTGCTCTGCGTCTTACTGCTCCGGCAATTACTTTGACGAAAGACAGATCACTTGTGCGCTTTTAACCTTCTCGCAGCTGCAGCTATAGCCCTGAAAAAAGCATTAGCTTTATCAGTTTTTACATTAATCTATTTTGAATCAAAGTTTGATATTTTTTTTATTGCATTTTACATTACAATTATAATAATAATAATTATTATTATTATTACGCACACTTATATAGCGCTGTTCTGGATACTCCACTCAATGCGCTTTACAGGTAATGGGGACTCCCCTCCACCACCACCATTCTCCTGAATGATCACAGAGAGTCAGGACCTCGGTTTTACGTCTCAGCCGAAGGACGGCACCTGTTTACAGTTTAGTGTCCCCTTCATTGTACTGGGGTATTAGGACCCGCATGGACCGCAGGGTGTGCGTCAAGCGACAGAAACCAGACGTGTGTCGGGCTCGGCTGCGAGCAGGACAATGACATCACAGGGACAAAGTAGAGGAAATCAAAAGGGTTCTATAAAAGACCTGTGTAAGCTGTTGGTTTGCAGTCTGGACTCTAAATCCTCCGATCCGATTTTAAATCTCTCTAATACCTGAGCTGCGGCTTCTTCCGAGTATTTATTCGTATACTTATTATGTGTAAGTGTATAGATGAAACCTTTCATATATTGTTCAGTTTAAATCAAAATGCTTTACTAATACAAGAGAGAAGTATAGTATGAAGGATGTGACAAATCTATGATTTCTTGGAACAAAACGGTTTTTATTTGCATTCGAAATGAAGCGGAATTTTAGCGGGACACACAAACCCTTTGTCCTTTTTAGAGTTTTTAGAGTGAACAGACATAAATGTAGAAAACGTGTTTTTTAGCACTACAATAGCAGGGTCAGTGGCATAATGAATAACGCGTCAGGCCTCGCGTCAGAAAATTATAAGTTGGACTGCCGTCTGGCTTGTTGCGTTTATACCACTTACGTTGTTTTATATAAATGAACTCCACCTGAAAGCTATAGAAAACACTTTGGGTAAGTTGTCTGCAGCCTCATGCGAATTTCGACAACTTACCCAAAACACTGTACTGTCTGGAGATCAGCTCCAGCTCTGAACTCAATTGCAATGAAAAACCATGCGTAACAAAACTGGAGAACAGCTGAACTTGTGTTCAGTTCGGTGATGAGGGATCAGAACTGTCCTTGTTGTAATTAGCACGAACTGCACAGGCTCTGAATCAGACCATGTCAATTAGTCTGATCAATGTAGGACACGTTAATGTAGAATTATTAAAAGGTTTATTAGTTAGTTAGTTCAGGTTTACCCACCTGAACTAATGTAGAATTATTACTTGGTCTGTCTCTTGTTTGTATATAAATGAATGTCTCTGACAACTTAATGTTAGTTTTACGATGTAGGTCAGGCGTTGACATATGCACGAGTATACTAAATGTCTCACTCCTGATTCAACTCATGTTCTATAGGAGATTGGCGATTCCTCCTGTTTCTCATACAACCATATCAGAACAGACGCCCATTTCACCCAGCTCTGATTCAAGATCGACTTGCATCTTTATCCCTTTTTTGTTCGTGATCATTATTTTCTTTAGTTATGATCAATATTGAACTTTTTCTAAGTGAAATGACAATAATCAAACATGCAGGCAGATTTTTGAAAAGTATTCGGAATTGACAGGGTGCCCCTTTGGAACAATCGTCAGAAATTGTGAGAAAATGAAAGTTATGTAAGCTCTCACACAAAGCATTGAAGATTGGAATCTGAGTGTAAAAAAGTTACCCGTCTCCCAATGATAGGCAGGGATACACACCATGACTCGAATAGACTCAGCGAACTTTAACACCTATGATATTACGAGTGCTTTGCACGTGTCGAATTTCAAGAAGGAACTACTACAACAGTTGTGGACATAATTCAATACCACCGGCAAAGTCCAATGCCGGCAACATCTGAGAAAATAATGTTCACTCATGGAATTTGGTCTTTGAATGGCTGGCGGGAAAATTCATTTATACTCCTGTTGCACCCTCAGCTGAAACATGTTAAAATAACAACGCAGATTTGTTGCAGAACCTGACAAGAATTATTGGGTTAGCACTGTATGTATTCTTGTATATTTACTTTAATTTTAATATAAATGTAAACATGCATGCTGTATAAGCTATTGTAATTTTAAAATATGTTAGCTGAGGATGCGAAGGGGGCTATTATACCTTGTGAAACACACAAGGAACTGTAAAAAAGGCTGTTATTTGAATAAAATTGGCGATCACAAGAAAACCACAATTTATGTGGTATTATCATCAATATCCTTCAAAATCTACGTTCAAATGAAGGATTTGAAGAAACTATGAAAAAAGCAACAGTAATAGCAGAGGATTTTGATTTTTGCTCTTCAAGTCAGCAGATCACCGTAGAGTTACACCCCTACAAACAGCACAAAGGATGAATCCCACCACCTTCATTATTGCTGTGTTTGTGCCAGTGAAAGTAGCGTTTGTGTTATTGAAAGCATCTCGGAAGATGAAGGTGCAGTCACTTCCACATGTCATGATATCATTAGATCTGACGACAAGAGCTGAAGCCCCCCCTAGTCCAAGCCAGCAATGTGAAGATGGGTATGGAGGAAGGTAGCGTGGCTGAGTGGTCTAAGGTACTGGATTTAGGCTCCAGTCTCTCTGGGGGCGTGGGTTTGAATCCCACTGCTGCCAAATATTAATGTTTTAAGACCTGCAATACAATCAGTAAAAGCGCTTTTTGTTAGGCTGCGGGAGGTGTTTAGAGATAGACTTTCTAAAAGACAGGCTTAACATCAAGGCAGAAAAAATATTTTTTCTCAATAGAAATTCTCTTTGGCACGTTCAGCTTTATGTAGGGAACAACATCTGCCGAGATCACTTTTAAGGCAGTGCACATGATAGTGTACCGGCAAGTACATTTAATATTGGCTGTGGTGGTGAGCTGCTTTTGTCTGTGAAACTTTTAATTCTTCACGCCGAATCGTTGGCAGGGGTAAAGCTTATTAAATCTTTGAACATAGCGCTCCATCAGAAATACTTTGTTCGTGATCAAAAGAGATCAGAGGATTAACTTCATGGATTCACATAGCATACCTTACATGAAAGATTTAAAAGGGGAATTGATTGTGCTTCCTGATGTTGTTCCTGTCGTTTCTTTGGATACAAAGGTGAATGTTCTTTGACGTTCTGCTAGAGTATCCACTGGGTGGGCTTTATCAATCAGCTCGGAGAGGTCATCAGTGCTCTGTCTCTGGAAAATAATCAGCACTGTCGTTTTTCCCTGTGCTGTCTTTTAAAACATATAAGATCACGAGTTTACAGATTTCTCCAAATAACAACTATACATTTTAACCCAGCGGTTAGCATTCCTTCAATCCAATAGTTTTACTCCGGGTAAAAAGCAGCGAAATATATAGAGAGATTATATTCAAATATTTAAACGTTCTTATTGGATTACCTGTATGGAGATATCGCTCAGAATTCCTAATATGATTTTGAGTTCAGTTTTGCTTTACTACTTTCAGAGTCTTTTATTGACCTTGCTGAAGCAGAGAAGTGACATAATCACAAATGCGACTTACCTGTGCTGCTGTTTTTGGTTAATAATGATTATTGCAAGGAAAAAAAACAGCTCCTTGCATTAAGAGCAAGAGCAACCAACACGCTCGCTTGTTGAGTTGGGTTTTTTTTCCGTGGTGCTCTTCCTCAGATGTAAAGTTATTTGGCGAGCAAGGACCTCTGAGAAGGAGCCTGAATCCATCAAGAACTCAGAAATTCTAATATCGCACTACTGTCTTGTGTACAGAGATCTGCTTCTTCCTTTTTGAGTGTTTTGGTGTTTAAGAGCACGCTTCCTACCTCGAATGTTAGTTTCAGGAGATGTGCTACCGGATAAATGATTATCTTGAAAAGGTTTGGGGATGCACTGGCCGGGATTAAAACCCGGCTCAATTATTTGGAAGTCACCTGTACTACCAACACACTTCTAAGAAGCACCCGCACATTTTCGCAATCCTCTCTCTCACCTACAAAGTTATGAAGACACAGACGACCAATGAAAACTAATTTGATTCACCCAAGGCTTCACTCTTCTGTTGTGATGTTGTTTTAATTAGTGTTAGCTGTGATGAGGTATTGTTTCTGTCTCTTAAAGTTTAAGAGTCTGCTCCTTTCTTCCTGGTATAGAAAAAAACATGTTCCATCTTTGTTTACAAACACCACTGTAAATTATTTGTCCATCTCTAAAGCCTGTGTGTATTGACAAGGCAATTCAAAAGCACATATTAAATAAGAACACGATCCTTCTTGTTACCATTCCCGTGGTTGGAGCGTTGTTTCGCCCTTTAACGTTCTTCTACAATATTTACAGACAGGGCTTTATCACTGGAGTTGTGTGCATCGGTCCATGAACATCAACTGTACTGCTGTTTTTCTATGCGTAATTTAATCGCAAGCACTTAAAAGATGCAAAAAGATTTCAAGGAAAACATAATTGAAAGACAGTCGAGTAAGGAGGTAGAAAAACGCTCTCCCCCATTGAAGAATCAACCACCGTCGCCCATGTGACTGGATATAAAAATAAATTATTCATTTCAATTATTCTTGAAGGGTGGATTGTGGTCAGTGAACATATGCACATCTTTAAGTCAGTTCCACCATCTGTGCCATAGGGGATGTAGTTCAATGGTTTTCATGTATGAAGTTCCGAGTTCAATCCCTGGCATCACCAGATGTCTTACATTATTGTGCTCACATCGCAATCTTCTGTTGAGTGAGAACTCTTTGCTCGTGTTCATAGAGAGACAGGTTTACACAATTAAACTCAGTCACACACGAAGTGCTACAGTGTTGCTCTGCTGTTTTAAATGTACCTCCAAAGCATTTTGTTCTGTTAACTACCAAATGATTTGAACTAATTTTACATCATATTCAGGAAATCCAGAGAAGGTCATCAGACTTTTAGTGGCTGTTGAAGAAAACACCTGTTGAATCTCACCAGGGATTTCTTGAGAGATCATTCAGCAAGCGAGTTAACAGGGGTTAACGTAGAGAGTGGCGGAGGTGGGATGTCAGGGCTTGACGTCACTGCTTTATGCAAAGAATGGAGGGGTGGTCGTCAGGGCTATATGACTGTGCTTCACGCAGAGAGTGGTGGGGGTGTGATGTCAGGGCCATACGACAGTGCTTTACACAGAGAGTGGCGGAGGTGGGATGTCAGGGCCTGACAACACAGCTTAACGCAGAGAGTGGATGGGTGGGTGTCAGGGCCATATGACACTTCTTTACGTAGAGAATGGCGGGGGTGGGATGTCAGGGCTTGACGACACTGCTTTATTCAAAGAGTGGAGGGGTGGGTGTCAGGGCTATATGACAGTGCTTTCCGCAGAGAGTGGTGGGGGTGGGATGTCAGGGCCATATGACACTGCTTTACACAGAGAATGGAGGAGGTGGGATGTCAGGGCCTGAAAACACAGCTTAACGCAGAGAGTGGAGGGGTGGTGTCAGGGCCATACGACACTTCTTTACACAGAGAGTGGTGGGGGTGGGATGTCAGGGCCATATGACACTGCTTTATACAGAGAGTGGCGGGGGTGGGATGTCAGGGCCTGAAGATACTGCTTTACGCAGAGAGTGGCGGAGGTGGGATGTCAGGGCCTGACAACACAGCTTAACGCAGAGAGTGGAGGGGTGGGCGTCAGGGCCATACGACACTTCTTTATGCAGAGAGTGGTGGGGGTGGGATGTCATGGTTATACGACAGTGCTTTCCATTGAGAGTGGTGGGGGTGGGATGTTATGGCCATAAGACACTGCTTTATGCAGAGAGTTGAGGGATTGATGTCAGGGCCATACGACAGTGCTCCACTCAGGCCTCTGCTTGAATTTGTACTCCTCCTCTCTCCCTACCTCTACCTCTATGATATTTGCACTTTCTGGAGAGGCGATTTTCTCCACTTCAGTAGCCCGATTGCGTGGAGAGGGCTGTAGAATGTGGCACCGCCTTTCCTGCTCCGTCCATGACAGGCGTGCTGGTCTCTGGAGAGAGAGCACGGTCCATCAGCGCACTCCAATAAAGGCACTGGAAGCAGCTGAAACGCATTGGCGAAGCTCAGCACTGGGCCGCTGGGAACATCTTACCACTGTTTCCGTAGTGTAGTGGTTATCATGTTCGCCTCGCATGCGAAAGGCCCTCGGTTCGAAACCGGGTGGAAACAGACTGGCTTCTTTTGTCGCATACAAATGGGTTGTACAACTTTTAACTAGCAAATGGAAGAGGGCTGAAGTAAGAGACAAGATGTAAATAGGGTTAACTTAAGTCAGTTCTGCCTGAAAATTAGACTTCTAAGCAACAGGGGTTTATGGCAGGAAAGGGGGTTAACTGATAAGGATTCCAGATGCGAGGGGGCATAATCTTAAACTGACCATTTGGCCAGGGTCTCTTAACTGGCCAAATACCACGACCCCCCCCTTACCATAACACCGAATGACGTCTGAAGCAGCAAGGAAGGACTATATAACCTAAAAGTTTGTACCGGCACATCGAACAATACTTCGGTTTTGTTGTTTCTTGTGGGAAACAAGACTTCGGCTTTATTGTTCCTTGTGTCCGTCATGGCAGTGAACAGGTCCTGGTTACAGGATCTCTAAAAAAGGAAATAGACTGAAATCAGATCCGACCCGCCATGCTGCCACGGTGACAGTGCACTGCCCAGTGAAAGTGGCAGCCTGTCCCTGGACTGTGGGAAACTGGAGCACCTGGAGGAAACCCCCACAGACCAGGGAGAGAACATGCAAACTCCACACAGACAGCACCCACACCCCAGGTCCAGCACTGTGAAGCATGCCCGACGATGCGGAAGGGCTTTTACAAATGAGTGTGTAACTCACACTGGTGCCCAGGATGGCCTGCTACCGGAACGCAACCTAATTTTCTTAATGCAGTTTGTTCGAAGCGGTTTGCAGGAGCTGGAGGTGAGGACTGAGCTGGGGTCCAGTGTGCAAGAGTGACTACTGATGTCGTGTGTGTGTGTGTGTGTGTGTGTGTGTGTGTGTGTGTGTGTGTGTGTGTGTGTGTCTGGATCATTGTGAGCGCCGTCAGGTTTGTGTATTTGTTTAAACAAGAGGACGTGTCTGTGCGGGTCTGACTCTGTGTGAGGGTGCAGCTCTAACTGTTCGCGCGCGGGCGTGTCTATCTCTCTACAATGCATGAGGGGCTAAATCTGCCTCTGAGAAACTGACTTTTCAGAAGAAAAATCTATGAAAAGGCACGGCCTGGCCCTCTTCTCTTGCTCCCGACGTTTAACACACTGGGGGATGAAGCTGGTGTCTTCAGCTGTAACCCTAGCTATTTATGCAAACAGCTCTTTTATGAAAAGCAGCTCTAGGCCTAGACAAGAGGAACAGATAAAACAAATCTTAGATTTATGGCTTATTCAAAGCAGACTGAGCGCTGCTATACTGTATGTAGGAGCCAGAGATGAAGAATGAGCTATTTAAGGAAATCAGGAGTGTGAGAGAGGGAGTGTGTGTTTTTCCTCCCAATAGAGAAGGCTTGTGGTTCTTTCTGCTTTTCTGCACAGGCTGCCAACATAAGTACGTGTTGGGTTCTTGGTTTGAATGCTCGAGTTGTCAGGCTGGCGTTTTTTGTTCCTATTGGAGCCCATAATTGTGAACAAGGCGCTTGAGGACGTCTCTGTGCAGGTGTGCGTTTGTAATGACGTGTGTGCGCATCTCTGTAGCGGATGTTTCAGTAAAAAAACGCATTTAAAACATTCAACCTTTTCATGTTCCTAATATTCTTTCATTCTTCACAATAATAACTAAGGTTGCTGCTGGAAGAGGTGTGAGTGGGGCCAGCAGGGGGAACTCTCACCCTGTGGTCCATGTGGGTCCTAATGCCCCAGTATAGTGACGGGGACACTGGAAAAACTGTAAACAGGTGCCGTCCTTCAGATGAGACGTAAAACCGAGGTCCTGACTCTCTGTGGTCATTAAAAATCCCGGGGTGTTTCTCGAAAAGAGTAGGGGTTTTACCCCAGTGTCCTGGCCAAATTTCCCATTGACCCTTACCAATCATGGCCTCCTAATAACCCCCATTTATGAATTGGCTTCATTACTCTGCTCTCCTCCCCACTCATAGCTGGTGTGTGGGGAGCGTTCTGGTGCACTATGGCTGCCGTCCCATCATCCAGGTGGATGCTGCACATTTGTGGTGGTGGAGGGGAGTCCCCATGTCCTGCAAAGCGCTTTGAGTGGAGTGTCCAGAAAAGCACTATATAAGTGTAAGCAATTATTATTCATTATAATGTAATAAGTCCATTATTTCTCACCCCTCCATTGCAAGGCATACACAACACAAACACCAGGAACAATTATCTCAGAAGTGAATTGCAAATGTATTGAGTTGTGATGCAACTGTAACTTGAACCTAACATGACTGTGGCGTGCATTTTTGAAATTGCATTTTCACAGCTGAAATACAAAATGAAGCTGATCGCAGTCCAAACTCAAGGTATTGTTGTAAAACTAAATATTCAACATGTTTCTACCTGTCCCTTTTCAGCTCACTCAGAAGTCCACAGCCTGCAGCCTGGTGCCTCTCTGTTTCCCCCCTCCACACTGCTGGTCCAGTGGAGGTGCTGTTTGATCCTGCACGATCTGTCCGGAATCGTATAGTCTTACTGAGCAGTGCAGGGCTCCCTGGCCCCAGGTACGAACAGTGAGTGTCAGTGCAGAACAGCTCTCTGACACTCCGCTCCCTCACTCCAGCTGATCAGGGCAACTACACAGTGAGGGACCTTAATGGAAGCAGTATCAGCACTGTGATCGTCACTGTGGGTGGTGAGCAGGTCTACAGTAGGATCACTAGAGGGCTCTATATTCTTGACAGAGTGTGTTCTTATATCATCCTCTGTCCTGATTGTCTTTCAGCTCACAGAGACAATGTCACCCTGCAGCCTGAAGCCTCTCTGTCTGTCCCTCTGTTCACTGGAGAGCCAGTGGAGGTGCTGTTTGATCCTGCAGGAGGTGGAAACTGGACCTCAGTGTGTTCTGTCCAGAACAGCACAGCCAGCTGTGTCCCCCAGTACAGTTTTTTTTATTTTTGATGATTAGCCATATGTTGATTACAATATTGTACATAATGTATAATTTGAACTCGATATTTTTCAGGAGTGAATGATTGTATATTTTCAGAATAAATTTCGAAACCAAATTATTGTCCCTCGATCTCTGTCTCTCTCTCGTCCTGCTGTCTGTCTGTCCCTGCCTCTCTGTCTCTCTCTCTTTCAGCCCCGTCTGTCAGTCTGTCTGTCCTTCTCTCTCCTTCCTCTCTCTCTCTCCTTCCGCTCTCTCTCTCGGTTTGTTTGTCCCTCAATCTCAATCTTTCTCTTTGCCTGCTGTCTTTCTGTGCCTTCATCTTTGTGTCTCTCTCTCCTTCCTTTCTGTCTGTCTCTCTGTCTGTCCTGCGTTGTCCCAGCTGGGCCTGTCTCCCCGGCTCTCTGCCTTCAGCTCTGTTCGCCGATGTCCCACCAGCCCGTCTCTCTCTCAGCCTGTCTCTTGACTTGCAGGAGGAAGAGGAGGTGGAGACAGCTCCTCCGGCAGGAGAGAGGAAGAAGGTCAGTGCTGGTCCCACCCTGCCTCCTGTCCTGTCTGTGGTGGAGTTTCGCCATCTTGTCTGTCTTGTCAGCCCTGTCTGTCACTGTCTCTCTCCTCCTCCTCTCTGTGCTGTGGTGTCCAGTCAGTGTGTCTCTCTCCTCCTCCTCTCTGTCCTGTGGTGTCTAGGCAGTGTGTCTCTCTCCTCCTCCTCTTCTCTGTCCTATGGTGTACAGTGGGTCAGTATTAGTGGGCTACACCCAGGCTCACTCACTGCGAGTGTGATCTCAGCAGAGTCTCTGTACTCTTGGGACACTTGACTCACCTGTCTCTCTCTTTCTCTCCCTGTGCTGTCCCTCTCCTGCCCCCTCTCTCCCTACTCGGACTCCAGCTGGAGGAGGTCCAATCACCACCTCCTGTGAGACAGAAGAAAAAGAAAGTGGGTAATGCTCTGATTCTCTCTTTACTCCTGTCCAGTGTCCAGTCAGTGTGTGTGTATGAACCCCTCTCTCTCTCAGTGCAGTGTTCATGTACTGGAGTGTCCAGTCAGTGTGTGTGTATGAACCCCTCTCTCTCTCAGTGCAGTGTTCATGTCCTGGAGTGTCCAGTCCGACTCTTAACGTGACTCTCCTGTCTCTGCTTCAGAAGTGCTGGTGCGTCTTTTTAAAGTCCCTGAGCTGCATGTCGGTGGAGACAGATGATAAGGACGAGCCGATGGAGGCGGCGGAGACCGTGTGTCAGGAGAGGAAGAGCGAGGGAGAGGAGGAGCAGGCTGCCGGGAAGGACAAGAAGAAGAAGAGGAGGTGCAGGTGAGCAGACAGGGGGACGCCGCCCGGTCGTGTCTGTGATTCAAGAAGGAGTCTCCTCTTGCTGTTTGATGTCATGGTGATGTCCGTGTCTGTGTCCCTCACACCTGCAATAACAATATTCTTTCCAGGTTCCTTTCCTGGTTCTGTGCCAGCTAAGATCGGAGTCGCCTTCCCCACCAAGGACTGGACTGGACTGGACTGGACTGGAGCTGAGGGACACCAGACTGGACTGGACTGGAGCCAAGGGACCCCAGACTGTGCTGGACCGAAGCTGAGGGACCCCAGACTGCACTGGACCGGAGCTGAGAGACACCAGACTGGACTGGACTGGAGCTGAGGGACCCCAGACTGTGCTGGACTGAAGCTGAGGGACCCCAGTCTGTGCTGGACCAAAGCTGAGGGACCCCAGTCTGTGCTGGGCCAAAGCTGAGGGACCCCAGTCTGTGCTGGACCGAAGCTGAGGGACTCCAGACTGTGCTGGACCAAAGCTGAGGGGCCCCAGACTGGACTGGACTGGAGCTGAGGGGCCCCAGGCTGTGCTGGACCGAAGCTGAGGGACCCCAGACTGGACTGGACCAAAGCTAAGGGACCCCAGACTGTGCTGGACTGAAGCTGAGGGACCCCAGTCTGGACCGAAGCTGAGAGACCCCAGTCTGTGCTGGACCGAAGCTGAGGGACCCCAGTCTGGACTGCACTGGAGCTGAGGGACCCCAGTCTGGACCGAAGCTGAGGGACCCCAGTCTGTGCTGGGCCGAAGCTGAGGGACACCAGTCTGGACCGAAGCTGAGGGACCCCAGTCTGTGCTGGACCGAAGCTGAGGGACCCCAGACTGTGCTGGACCGAAGCTGAGGGACCCCAGACTGGGCTGCACTGGAGCTGAGGGACACCAGACTGGACTGGACTGCACTGGAGCTGAGGGGCCCCATACTGGACTGGACCAGAGCTGAGGGGCCCCAGACTGGACTGGACCGGAGCTGAGGGACCCCAGATCCCAGTCTGGACTGAAGCTGAGGGACCCCAGTCTGGACTGAAGCTGAGGGACCCCAGACCCCAGTCTGGACTGAAGCTGAGGGACCCCAGACTGGACTGTGGAAAACTTTCACATTATCTCCACCTGAGTCCTCAGATCGTCTGCATGACCTTGTATTATTAAGTATTATTTTAAGGTCCTGTGATGATCGTAAGATGGGGGGGGGGGTGTGTCCCTTGACATTAATCTGTATTGTAATTTTTGTTCTTTTGTTAAGCATCATTAAAATGTTTTTTAAAAAAAGCTTTTGGTTTTTTCCCTCCCCCCCCGAAACGAACGAACAGAGTCTGTCTTTCTCTTTCATCCCGGAGAGTTTGTGGTTGATGGATTGAGGCCGAGAGCCCTCGTTGTCGGCGTGCCACCAGTTAGCGGGGCTAAAGCAGGGGGGGCATCGTGTCCAATACTCCTTGAAACGAGACAGATTTCAAGCCACCTCCGTCTGAAGAGAAGGAAGTTGACCACGAACTCCAGGGTGTCCTAGGAAGCTCTTTAGCCATCGTTTGCCCAGCAGCCATCTCACCCTGCAGCTCCCAGCTAGCAGCCCCCTCCCCACTGGAGCCCAGCAGGTAGAAGCCTGGTCAGTACCTGGAGGGGAGACTCCTGGGAAAAACTGAGGTTGCTGCTGGGAGAGGTGTGAGTGGGGCCAGCAGGGGGCGCTTTCACCCTGCGGTCTGTGTGGGTCCTGATGCCCCAGTATAGTGACGGGGGACACTGGACTGTAAACAGGCGCCGTCCTTCGGATAAGACGTCAAACCGAGGTCCTGACTCTCTGTGCTCGTTAACAATCCCGGGGTGTCTCTGGAGAAGAGTAGGGGTGTTACCCCAGTATCCTGGCCTGATTCCCCCCCTGGTCTTGACCCATCATGGCCTCCTTATCACCCCCCCTCTCTGAACTGGCTCCATCCCTCTGCTCTCCTCCCCACTGAGAGCTGCTGTGTGCTGAGCGGACTGGAGCATCATCCACGTGGGGGCTGCACACTGGGGGGGCTGGAGGGGATCCCCCTGACCTGGGAAGAGCTCTGAGTGGAGAGTCCAGACGGATTAATTATTATTATTATTATTCGTGCTGCACTGGGCTTCAGTCCTGGTAGTGAGAGGGGGATCTGTGATCAGTACAGATACTTATGACTGTATAATAATACACGATAGAAATGGAAAACAGGGTAGCGCTGTAGTCTCTTCGAAACGTTTTGAACTGCCAGAAGAAGTTTTCACAACCCGGACTCGTGAAGGTACAGGTCTTCTCCCTTCGTCCGGAGTAAGGTGAGAGGTTATCCCCTCGGGGCGCAGTATCCCCGATGCACCCCCCCACCACCACCCAAAATGACACACACTTCTGTGACGATTGGGAGACCCCGGTTCGATCAGCCCCTGCGGTGTAGGAAACGACCCGCTGGAGAGAACACGCAGACTCCACACAGAAGGGTCACCTCGGCATTTATTCCAACAGCAAAACACCAGAGAGAAACGGGTCTCCGAAAGATGAGCGCACACCGGGAAAAACACTACGGGGTCATTACAAATGGGAATAGGAGTTCTTTTTTTCTTTTCCGGACGTCAGTTGTATCGTGTCCTGGTGATTTCTCCTGTTTCGAACGGAGTTCAATGTCACGTTTCTACTTTATTAGAGAGAGGCACTGAACTTTGGGGAACGTGACATCCACCCAGTATTACTAGTAGGTTGATAAATGTAAATGTTCTTTTTCCCCCCGTATGATACCTCGCGAAATATAACGATGGCCAACTCCTTAAGTCGAAATTTAAACCCTTCTCACGCTACAAGACAGTCCGTCAACATCGCTGCGGCCCGAAGCGCGACCTTCGGTATGACGTTGGCGGAAGGGGGTAGGGTAAGTACGTCACAGCCGGGGGAAGCCCCTATCACGTGAGAGGGGTGCTGCGGGCGATGAGCCCCCGGGGGCGAAGAGAAGTTGATTTGCGTGGGGTGTGGAAACACTACACGACCGGGCAAGCGAGCCGTTTTTTTTGTTTTGTTTTTTCAGAACATCAGAACAACCGCAGAGATGACCATCGATCCACTCCGGACGTTTCCTTTTTTGTCCTTTTTGGCCTCCAAAATAAAAAAAAAAACTGGGATCCATCGTGGCGTTGCCAAATTAAAACGTCAACCACTTTTCGGTCTTTCGTGCTGTCCATGATGAAACCGTCATGGTTGTGTAAGGATACGTTACGTCACAGACCGGCGGCGCTCGGACGTGAGGAGTGTCGTTACGTTTTTGAAACGGGCACGTCAGACAAGATCTCTGACAAGATCTCTGAAAAACCCAAACCTGTAAGATTCAATTTCAATTCAGTTTTTTTTATATAGCGCCTTTCACAACAAGAATGCCCCAAGGCCCCGAACAAAGGAGTTGTTCCACACCCCCGCCACCCTCTGTGTACAGTAGAGCCCCCTGTACTGACTGGAGGAGCTCACCCAGCTGTGTCTGGAGAGAAGCCGGGGTATCGGCTTCAACCACAGGGCTGGGCGGCTTGTTCCCCACCCCCATCCCCTTCTGTGTACAGAAGAGCCTCCTGTCCTGACTCCAGTAGGAAATGTCACCTGGAGGCAACACACCGGCTTCTTTTAACAGATCACCTCGGGAATCGGGAACAACGGAGCTGTGTGTGGCCGTCTGTACGGAGGGGTTCAGCGCGGGGGGGCTCCGGGCTCGGGTCTGGACCCGGGGGGGGGGGGGGGCTGTCTGTGTGGAGTCTGCATGTTCTCCCTGTGTTCTTCGGGTCCAAAGACAGGCTTTTGGGCTAATTGGCTTCTGGGAAAACTGGCCCTGGTGTGTGTGTGTCCTATGATGGAGTGCTGTCCTGTCCAGGGTGTGTGAGTGAATGTGTGTTTGTCATGTGATGGACTGGTTCCTGTCCAGGGTGTGTGAGTGTGTGTGTCTGAGAGTCCTGTGAGGGACTGGTGTCCTATCCAGGTTGTGTGTGTGTGTCCTGTGAGGGACTGGTGTCCTGTTCAGGGTGTGTGAGTGTGTGTGTGTATCCTGTGAGTGACTGGTGTGCTGTCCAGGGTGTGTGAGTGTGTGTGTCCTGTGATGGACTGGTGTCCTATCTAGGGTGTGTGTATGTCCTGTGATGGACTGGTGTCCTGTCCAGGGTGTGTGAGTGAGTGTGTGTGTGTCCTGTGATGGACTGGTGTCCTGTCCAGGGTGTGTGAGTGTGTGTGTCTGTGTGTCCTGTGATGGACAGATGGTACCAAGCCTGGACACCCATGAGACACTGGCTTCCTCAGAAGACTCTCACGGAGGGCACACTGTCCCTAACCCGGGTCCAGAAGAAACTACAGTGATCTATAATTCCTGCGCCTCGGAAGGGTTTATGACGTCTATGTCCGGCGCCCGCGCCCGTGGACTGGCGGTTTGGCGTCGCGCTCCGCAGCTCGAGCTTCGGTGCGAGGCAGGGCGGGAGGGAGCCGATGTGGCCTCGGCGCCATCTTTGCTGGTGAGTCAATTGTGACCGTTGCGGTACAATAAACCATCAATAAACCTTTTCCCACCCCGTCCAGTATTTCTGTCGCGGCCCACGTCCCTTACAATCGACAAACTATAAAAAAACAGTAGCCCTTCGCAACATTACACGCCATTTTTTTTATTTTAAACGTCCGCTAGATACGCAGGTGGCTCGATACCTGTCTTATCCTCGCCGGCGTCTTTATACCGGCAAGTGAATTTTATTTGGGGTCCCTCAGAATTGTGACAGAAATGTCAGTGAACCACAATAAAAAACGAAACTTTTTTTTTAAAGGCGGTGAATGGATTTTTTGAGTAACCGTGTAGCGACTAACGTAAGGAAAAAAAGTTGTCTTTCCCTACGAAGACGTTTTGGTACAGGACTTTCTTTAAATATCAGTTGTGCATAGCGTTTTACAAAAAGTTGATGATGATCTTGGAGATAATTGCAAAGGAAAATTGAGATAACTACCAAAACATTACGTGTGAAACGACAGGACAGAACTTTGAACCCACAAAGAAACAAAGGTATGAAATATTGCCTCGTCATGGGGGGTTGATAATTGTAGTAAGTGTTCCTAATTTTCGTAAAGAAATGTATATTATGGGAGTCACACGTGAGATTTAGTGTATATACGTTTCATATTGTGCATATATACGGGGTTAAAAAGTGGAATGAGTATGATTATAAACTCGTGTGTCCTATAATCAGATAATTTTTGAACAAGCTTTGATTAGACAGGTGAAAAACAACATCAGATCCTTTATTTTAATATATTCTCACGTCTGAATATCAGCTTCTCCCCTCTGGCCAACATTTCAGGGCTCCCAGGTGTAGATCCCAAATTGAAACAAATATTAATTTGTTACCCAGTTAAACAGTTAATAGAAGTGAGTGACCAGGGTAAATAAAGGTGGGTCAGTGTAAACTGTTTATTCTGGACCAGACTTCGTCATGTGTGATATGTCATGACTTCTTATATTAAGTTTTATCTTTATATTTAGTTCTACATGTGTAATAGATGCGATGTGTGTCCATAAAAAGGTTTCTCCAGGGGAAAATCAAGTTCGTTTTAAAACCGTGTTTCCTTTTTAGGGTAGGTTTGCATTCCAAGTGTGGGGTTTTTGCCTTTTTGTATTTTTGCTGAGACAAGTTGCCTTTCTTATACGCGGAGGGATCTGCTCGTGAGATGTCCGCTTGGTCCATTTCTGAGCTCAGTATAAGGTGTAGAAAGCATGACTGTCATCATAACCCGCATCTCACTCAGGTGTGGAATAATGTTGTGACTATTGCTTCAGCAATAACATGCTGATTGCATGTTTCTAGATGGGAATAACAGAGATCTCAACTACTGAGGGGCCTTATTAATAAAGTCTCCACAGCCGAAGCGCTGTGTCTCTTTTCAGCTGGCGATAAACCTTTCCTCGATCCTTTGCGGACTTGTTAAACTGTTCATGATCAGAATAAAAAACGCTCACGCTAATACACAAGCACCCGTGTCTCGCCAAAGCTGACAAATAAACAGACGGACAAGCCGCACTGCACGTGTGA